>NC_043708.1:17070744-17090058 GCF_006229205.1 Suricata suricatta | reverse complement strand
TCTCTCTCTCTCTCTCTCTCTGCTTCTGCTCCTCACCCCATTCATGTTCTCTCTCTAAAATAAAAATAATAATAAAAATAAATAAATAAGAGCAAATCTGTGAAAATCTTAGTCAAGAGAAGTAACAAACATCCCCAAATCTCCACTTTCAAAGCTGGTCCACAGGCATTAATTAGTGGTTTTTATTTTTTTCTTTCTCTGCTAGCCATTCTAGATTTATCTCACCCTCAGCCAGCACTTTGTCTTGTCTGAGTTTCTTACCTGATCATGTGATCCAGTGATTCATCATCGAGGGTTATGATTTCTTAGATGCCTTGCCTTTGTCATATGATGGTTGCTACAGTTGCACCTTTATCTTCTTCTTTTTAAAAGTTTTTTATGTTTTTTATTTGTTTTTGAGAGACAGAGAGAGACAGCGCAAGCAGGGAAGGAGCAGAGAGAGAGGGAGATACAGAATCTGAAGCAGGCTCCAGGAGCTTAGCTGTCAGCACAGAGCCCAACAGAGGGCTCAAACCCATGAACTGTGAGATCATGACCTGAGCTAAAGTCAGGCGCTTAACCGACTGAGCCACCCAGGCACCCCCCTTTATCCTTTTCATTGGGTACAGAAACACCAAGAGTTGCTGCAGGGATCTCTGTGTATGGTGGACATGCCTATTGTATGACAGCCACTACAGACCCTCACAGTAATCAGAACTGATCACCAATGAGAGCCAAGTTACAGTGTTCTTGGCCTGATGAGAGGCCACTCCCATGAGGATCCTCAAGTGGCCATATGAGAGTCCCAGCTTCCAATTCAAGAGAAGCTTTACCATATTCCCAGGCTGAAGCAGGAGTTTACTAGAAAGAGAACCCCCATCCTAGATAAGCTGTACACGAATTCCAGAGGTGGGTCTTGGAGAGGATGCCAATAATGACCAGTCTAGTTCTATGGTGGCATCTCCTAATTTTGCTTTAGCTTAGAGAGAAGAGCCACCACTGAGCTTCACAAGGACACACACCCCCACTTCATTACCTACAGCCTTAGTGAAGGGACTATCCTCTGTAGAATACAATTGAGTAGAATGTTCTCAAGTCTTCAATGGCAAATCCATTTGAATTACCCTTTTCAGTCTCTGACTACTTTTTCAATCTTATACCAAGAATGTTCCTTTCTGTCCACCTCATTTTGAATAGCCACTCAAACAGACTATTAGATCTATTTGTCAGAGTATTGAATCGCCAGCCATGAAAGAGTTTCTCCATGATAATACATTCTTGCCTAAACAGCCTTATTTTTCTACCTCCCACCTCCAGTGTTTTCAAGATCCACTATTACACCTGTTTTGATTGTGGCTGGCACATATTAACCAGAACTTATAATTTCTTTAGCATATAAGCAATTTTCTTCTGGAGCAGAAAATATATTCCCCTGCCTGTGCTATGCTAAGACCTAACACTGGCTAACAGGGACAGAACAGCATGGATAGGTCTGGAGGTAGACAAACTTAATCCTGCAAGTCACTTGCTTTGAAGAAAGCCTCAAAATAAGGGCAGGCTGCTTGCCTCGTCAAAGGAAAGGAACTGATTATGTCAGCCCAGAAGATTTAGGAAAATCCAGGTTTTGAGATTTTCAGTGTCAACCACTCCTATGAATCCTGACTTTGGCACAGAAGACCTGTCAAATATGGGCATTCTGTTTCTTTTGCGACTCTGCCCCTCTTATAATTATATCCAGATCTTGATTTCTAACATAGTGTACCCAGCAACTGCAGAAGATAAAAATGTCCTTAAAAGCTGTCATAGAGGAATACTGGCTTTCACAGCACTGCATGGGTTGACAACGGACTGCTCTGAGCCTGTAGTTATTACTAATGCAGTTAACAGACACCAGCTCACTCTGTGATCTTTATTACTATTATTGTCCTCATGTATTCCAAGTACCACTGCTACCACTTATCCAGTACCTCACCTTTCTACTGCACCTTATCCTAACTAACCAAAGATGAAAACCTGAGTAACTGATCTGTGTTGGGGGTTATAGATACCCTATTACTACCAGAAGTGAGTAATCTAGCCACCATATCTGATCCTGAAGGGTTATCTTCTGGATTCACTTCTGGGTGCCTACTTTTGTAGCCTAGGTTCACTAAAAAGAAGTTTGAGGCAAAAAACTTCTGTGCTATTACTGTATCCCATTGTGAAAGCCCAAGAGATGGGAGTAAGAAACAAGATAGACAGGTGCAGAAGGAGGGAGAGTCAATATCAGGTAGCTGCTGCTACATGCATATAATTGCTTAATCCAATGGGACAGCCCTCTGAAAAGCTATATACACAGCATGACAGAGCATTTAGAAAAGGAAGGATTTATCCATCAGCTTCCAACTTCCATTGGACAACAGTTCGCCCCTAGAACCTTAATCCCCCACCCTTGTGGGTTGCATATGCATGAGCATCAAATTGACTCCCGTGGTATCCCAAATTTTGCCAGGTCCAGTCTGGTGTGCCCAGGATTGGGGGGCTTCCCAGAATGAGAGATGTACAACACTAAAAGGAGAAAAGTCCAGGGCAAACCAGGACAAGTTGGTCACACGATCCAGGTGTGAGGGGAGAGGTATTTGAATGAAGGCAGTATCAGGTTGTGTTTGTGTGCAGTTAATCGGAGATCTTGTCACCTCCTTTTCATCTAGGACAAAGATTGGGAGGCTAGAAAGCTATAAAGTGACACATAAAAGATGTCCGAAATGGTATTTTAATTTCTCTCAGAAAATTGATTCAACCATTGAATAAAATAGTCTTATTTTAATACGTCTGTCTTGTTTTATTAAAATCTACCTTTCTTGTTTTATTCCCTCCAGGACAATAAAATCCTTAAACCACAATATATTAATAATTTCTTTATGCCTTTCTTCAATTCATATAAGCCTTTTTTTCATTCTTTTGTCTAGTTTATGGTAAATCAAATTGCAATAGAAATATTTAAAACTTATTTTCCATAGCAATCAAAGGATAATATTATTGTTGTGTCATCTTGATTAAACGATCCAAATGGCTTTTTTCAAGTAAGAGGAGAAAAAAGTACAGAACCTTGGCAACTGCAGCTAGCCACACGTGAGAAAGCCATGCTAGGGCAGCATCCACAGCAGGGTGAACAGCATCCTTCTCTGTTCCTTTCCAGAACTGTGATTCACATCACAGTAAGTTTTATATGCTTGTAAATGAAATCGTTTGAGGGTCTCATGGCACAGATCATACAAGATTTGCAACATTTGGCACAACTTTTACTCTATTCTGGAAATGCCTTACAAATGAGCTAGTATCTCAAGAGTGAGCTCTATTTCCTCAGGACAGGAAGTTAGCTGTCCTAAAATTTATACAAGTGAAGAAGTACTGGGGAACTGGCAATCACGATGCGTTTCCCTTGGGGTATGGAAGTGAACACCACATCTCAATTAGCATTGCGGATTTTTTTCTTTTTTTTTCTAATCTGCAGATATTAGTCATTTAAGAAACAAGAATTGGGATTAGGTATATAAGTAAGCAAAATGCAGTATGGCAGAACTATGCTATGATTTTACTTGTCTGAATTTTAAATACTTTGTACATGTTATTTTCAAAATCATGATAAACTAAAATAAGTAATTTTTTAAAAAATCTATCTTACTTTTTCTAAGTCCAAGGGTTCTTTCTAATATTAACAACAAAGTATTTGCAATGCATAGCAGAAACTTGTTCAGAGATGGAAGCAGCTTGGTGTTCTATAAAGAACACAAGACTAAATGCATGTTGTGGGATAGATTGTGTCTCCAAAAAGATATGTTGAATTTCTAACCTTTGATACCCATGAATGTGACCTTATTGGAAATAGCCTTTGCAGATATAATCAATTTAAGATGAGGTCTTACTGGGTTCCGAGGGGTCCTAAATGTAATCATATATGTCTTTATAGGAGTGTCATGTGAAGATATAGAAGAGACAGGAGAATGCCAAAGGATGCAAATGATGCATTTACAAGCCAAGGATTGCTGGCCACCTATAGAAGCTAGGAGACAGGCATGGGAGAGATTCTTTCTTAGAACCTCTCCAATGAATCAACCCTACTGACTCCTTGATCTTAGACTTCTAGCTACCAGAAATGTGAAAGAATAAGTTCCTGCTGTTTTAAGCCACTCTGGTTGTGGTATTATTCTTATGGAAGCCCTAGGAAACAAACAGTGTGGAGCTCTAGCTGCTACTAAAGTATCTGATAGTGAGCAGCGTTGGGTCCTTGGGAAAGTCCTGTCATTTTCTGGAGCCTCCTCATACTCACCTGCAAAGTGACTGAAGGGCTTCATGCAAACAATCTACAACATCCTTTCCAGGTCTCAGTTTCCTGGAATCTACAATTTCAACAAAAAGAAAATAGTCTGTCTCTAGCTCTCCTTTTCTATTGGAAAAACTGAAATTTTAGTGTACCAGTGAACATGGGTCCAGACAGCTCTTGAACAAATCAGGTAGAATGTAAATCCTACCAGAGTGTGGAATTTGACTATTTTACCCATTATTCCCCTGATGCCTAAAACATTGCCCATAGCAGGCACTGCTGCATTTATTTATTTTTGAATGAATAAATGTATCAATGAACAAATACATCTATGGTCAAGCAGTTCTCTTTTTTGTGACTGTTCATTGACTAGTCACCAAGTTTGACTCTCACAGTAGTTGCTAAAATTCATAAACACTGAGTTAAAGATAAGGGTTATTGGGGGCACCTGCATGGCTCAGTCAGTTAAGCGTCTGACTTTGGCTTGGATCATGATCTCACAGTTGGTGGGTTCGAGCCCCATATCGGGCTCCGTGCTGCAGGCTCGGAGTCTGAAGCCTGCATCGGATTCTGTGTCTCCCTTTCTCTCTGCCCTTACCCTGCTCGTATTCTGTCTCTCAAAAATAAATAAAGGTTAAAAAAATTGTTTTAAAGAGAGAAGGGTTATTGAAGATAGAAATAGAGAGTAATTCCTGGGAATGTATTCTCTTATCTCAAATAATTCTGCTTTAGTAACATTTTGCCAAGTTTTAGAGACAAACATATTCTTAATTTATTCTGAACTAGCAGAAGCATTTCTACTAAACAATGATGATGAAGGAACAAAATTAATTTGAAAATATTTACCTCTCCTTGTGAGAAAGCCATTAATTTCTAAGCAGATAACTGCAGTTCCTTAATAATTACCCATTCAGGGCTTGAAACATACCTAAGCAAAATGCATGGGGGGATCGCTGTGAGTTTTAGCATAAATTAAGTTAGAAACCATGTGTTCTGGTGTCAAAACAAAAGTTAACCAAGTAAGATCTGCATCCTGCCGTCCACTGTCTTTAGGAAAGGAATATATCAGTCAATGTGCTTCTTTTGTATATGGATACAGACTGGAAGCTCAGGCATTTGGTGCTAATTGTTAAATGCTGGGGAAGACACAGTTGTTCTTTCGTCCACATACAAAAGAAAGGGGTACCTAGAAGGCTTTCTCTAAGGTCCTTAGCAAAGTTTCAGTATCAGACTCCAGCAGAAATCCTGCATTTTGGAAACTGCATTAGATCCTAATTCCGTTGTTACAGAAGCAACACTCTCCCTATGCTTTATTACGTCTGCAGAAATAGTTCTCTCCCCAGATCCCATGCTTTGGATCACAGGCTGTGGTGCACCTCATTAGTGGGTAGTTCATATGTTATCCCTCTGGAAGCATATTCCAGACAGACCTGGCCCTTCCCAGTCATCCTGCCTGTTTTCCAGACCATTTTCTTCTCTGTGACTAAGAGCACTATCACGAGTTCTGAATATTTCTCCCAATGCAGACTAACAAGCTGGCATGAAGTTTTCAGGACAAAACTGCTGATGTACTGCCTTGATTTCCCAAGTCTAACGTTATAAGAAAGTCATTTCTGCTCTTGAGCTTTCAAATAATTGACTGATCTTTCTACTAAAGCGGCACATCTGCTTAGCTAAAATATCCCACAGTTGTGTGTGGCCTCACCATTCCAACTGAGGTATGAAGCTATTACAATAGGACTCCTGTTAACAACAAAACTGGGTGCCATCCTTCACTCTGAAGGTGACATCTGCGACTGTCTATCCTTCACTGGATGCCCGCAGGGAAACACCTCAGCACCAGCGACCTGTGAAAAGTCATGCAATGCCAGATCTCAATCTGCATTGCAACTGCCCATTGGAGGTTTCACTTTATAAATGGTACCAGACAAATCTGAAGAAAAAGCTACTAACATCTCCCACAGAAAGGCAATATTACAGACATGCCTTGCCAAGAAATCCATCAAGCGCCTCTCCAAGTTAACTTTCATATTTAAATATTTTGACTTTTGGAAAATAACCACCACTCTACTAGCCAAGGTCTCTGAAAAGCCCTGGGAAACCAGAGTCTTGTGCAAAAACAAGAAAGCGAAAGAAAATAAGGCAGAAGAGGTAAAGAGGTTTATACCTACCTTGTTCAATATTAAATTGCTTTCAAAAATTGTATTTTTAGCAGAGAAATGAGAGGAATCCAGCATATGGCATAGCTTTCAAGTGTCAGGTGTCAGTTGAAGCAGAGTGTGTGTGTGTGTGTGTGTGTGTGTGTGTGTTGGGTCAGGAATGTGACCCAGAAATGTTTACTTAAAACAAACAAATGAACATTTACATATATATTTTGATCATCTGAATAATGCTGAGAGATCAATTTAATAGTCTGGCTTTATGGATGAATAAACTGAGGATTCGAGAAACAACACCCCATGACAGAGATCATAGGAAAGAATCAAGATTTAAACCGCTAGTGGTCTGAGCCCACTTTATACCTCCACCCGCTGCATCTCCAAAGCACTCAAGTGAGTTACATTGTCAATTATCTGAAAAGAAGAGATGTTTGGCCAACTGACTCAATTCAGGTCTGTGTCTCTCCTTCCCAACAATTAATATTCCAATAAGAGAAAATAAAACATTTATACTCTTTATAGGAGGATACCTTTGGATCATAAACAATGAAATAAAAACTAACATCTTCTAACATAGTCTTTTCGTAAATGTTTATTTATTTTTGAGAGAGATAGAGCATGAGCAGGAGAGGGGAAGAGAGAGAGAGGGAAACACAGAGAATCTGAAGCAACTCCAGGCTCTGAGCTGTCAGCACAGAGCCTGATGTGGGGCTTGAACCCATGGACCATGAAATCATGACCTGAGCCAAAGTTGGTCGTATCTCTGAGCCACCCAGGCACCCCTCTTCTGAGATAGTCTTAAGTAATACATGTATTAAGAATTTCAGACAAATTAGCAGCCTATGCTTTCTAGATCACTCTTGAAGACATGGAATAATTATTTAGTGACTATATATCAATACTTTGCAACCAGGCTGAATGAAAATCACTTGTAGAATTTGTATAAAATACAAGTAATTGTTATGTTTCTGCTATAAGTGAAACACTATTCCAGATTCTGTGAATATGACAGTGAACCCAAGTCCCAGACCTTACCATGCTTAAAATTTAATAAGAGACCAAAACAACCAGCCAAACAGAAAAACACGTAAAAATCATTTCAAGTAGTGATAAGTGGTAGAGTGTAAATAAAGGAGCAAGCCATGTTGACCTCTGGAAAAGACATTCCAAGAAAAAGGGGCCACTGCCAACGCTTTTTCTTGGCATGGTTGGAGATGGGCAAGGTAGTCTTTTTTTTTTATTTTCTGGAATCTCAAGAGTGAAGTGGAGCTCTATAGGAAGTGAGATTGGAGGGATGGGCAGATAGATCCTTTGGGACCTTTTGTGCTTGATCCTGGAAGGAGGGAGACCAGTTAGGAGTTTAGCATTCCAGGAAAGATAAAATAGTGGCTTCAACTAGGCCGGTGGAAGTGGAGATGGTGAGAAATGGTTGTGTTTGGATAGGTTTGAAGGTAGAGGTACACATTTAGGTGGTGTATTGGGTGTGAGGTTTGAGAAACATAGAGAAGGTAATTTTCAGTTATCAAAATAAACAACAAGGTTAATTCTTGGGCTTTTTAATCAAGACAGGCATCTGAGTAGTAAACAGGTTGGGAGATGTATTTGGTAATAGGGCCTAAAGGGTGAGTAATAGCCCTTTTAGGGCTGCTAAGGCTGGTAGGTTTATTGGATTTGTGCATGGACCTGTCAAATAGGCTATTTATAGAGGAACCTGGAGTTCAGGACTGAGCACAGTTAGTCTTGGGAGTGCCCAAAGAATCTGGATTTTTAAAAAATCCCTATAGTTTAAGAACCATGATTGTAGCAAACTCCTAAATGTGGTGACTCCCACCATTCAGTCCTAAAGAGAGTCTTTTTTTCTCCCTATAAATTTGCCTGAAGGAAATCTATTTTTGCTTATAAATCTGCCTTAGGGCAATGTAATTTTTTTAAACTATAATTCCAAGGTTTGATTATATCTTGCTGAACATTAGCTTGCTCTTCCGATGGTTTTTATTTATTTATATACTGGATCTGGCAGCTTCCATGATTAGTTTATGCTGTCTGGGATCAGGATGCTTTGGTTTATTTATGTAAAACCATTCTTCTGTCAGTATTAACAGAACAAATCCAAGACCTATTTGTTGAATGTGTGGGTGTGTGTTTCTTAGAAGCACAGATAGAACGGTCTTTTTTAAAGAAAGAATTAAAAAGCATATGCTGCTGGCTTCACAGAGTCATCTGAAATGATCTACTGGCTTGGAGATCCAAAAATTTTAAATCCAATGAATCTTGCCTTGTGAAAAGTTTTCCAAATTAATTTGGCCAATAAATATGTCATCTGGCCTGAGAAACCTGCATTGGCTTTGTCCATATTTACCCATATAACTCTGTGTAACTCCTTATCTTGCTATAGGCCACATGCCAAACTGTGTCTGTAATTAAGCACCAAATAATTCTCCAAGGAAAAATGGAAATAACTGTGATTGCAACACACACATCTCTTTGATGAAATTTAGTGAATTATATACATAGTTTCTTCTTGACACTCCTTAGGCTTAGGACCTTTGTGATACATTTTTTCCATATCTGTATGTTGTATCTAGACTTTAGGGTTACAGTTAAAGGTGGTCATCATAAAATTGTTTATTCAATGATTATCCTTATAAAGCACTGTTGCAAGATAGGAACAAAGAAATTCAATTCTATTCTTTCTGGGGCTAGATACAATGGAGGTGATGGATTTTAACTTATGGTGACCTAGGAAAAAGAAATCTGAGGTGGGGGTTACAGAGGTAGAACCTTAATATCCTTAATATCTCCCTCTATCTCCCTCCTCTGCACCTGCTCTAGTAGAGGATCTCCCCTTTTCTCTCAGCAAGGGTCCCTCTGCCCAAGAATTGAGGGAATTCCAGTTCTAATCTGTATCAATTAGAAATGACTGTCACACAGTAATGATATCTGTGGAATATAAAAATGTTCAATCATAATTTAAGGAGCAAGTCATGGCTCTATCATAACAAAATGATTTCAACCTTCCCCTTGCTTTTGCAATTGCACAGCTAACATTCGTGAATTCAAAACAGAAATGTGACCTATAAAACGCCATCAGCATAGACATTCCCCAGTATGATGATATTGTAGTCATAATAAATGAAGGATTATGAAAAATAAAGGAAAAAACAAGAAAGATTTTTAAGTCCTATTCTTACATGAAGGAAATAGAACTCTAAAAGGAAACATTTCTAGCAACTCAATCATAGGAAAACTTTAATAGACACTGAAGATACAAGTCAACTTCCTGTTGAAGTAAGCCAATCAAGGTCAAAGTTCAACACTATAGTCTGTTTATTTGTATTTAATGAAATTACAAATTTTAACTCAGACCCTAGTCTATGGTTTTGATTTCTTCTTTTCTTATCCATGCCTGCATCTGGGAGCAGTGAGATATGGATGTATCATGTTTCCTCTTATTTCCAAATG
The DNA here is from genome assembly GCF_006229205.1 of Suricata suricatta. NCBI lineage: Eukaryota > Metazoa > Chordata > Mammalia > Carnivora > Herpestidae > Suricata > Suricata suricatta. Next base: position 17,080,155 of record NC_043708.1, on the reverse strand, counting down.
TATCCTCAATAATATTTAAGTCAAATGTAATAAAGGAGAACGGAGTACTCCTTTCAGACTCTTGTTTTGCCCAAAATAAACACTGAGAAGATTTATTAGAAGAAACATCAGCTGAGGAGCCAAAGAGATCTTAAATTTTGTGCTTTTTCTTAGCAAGCTCTACTGATTTGAGTGCACCACAAAGGAAAGTATTGTAGCAATTTGCATGTAGAGTGGGCACAGACGATGCTTCTTCATTATCATCCTGTTCTTGGGTTTCAGTTTTGACCAGTGAATCTCTTTACATCTGAGTTACTAAGCAACTGAACTAATGGACACAGCTGTACCGATCAGCACAGCTTCTGATGATCTCCCATTGACTTGACCATGCTTTTCACCACATGTCCAAACTTAGGGCACAGTAGAAAGCAGAGTTAAAGAGAACAGTTACTTGAGGTTTCTACATAAAAAAAGCAAACTTATTTTCAATATTTCTTTTCAGAACACATTCTTCTCCACAGGCTTCTAAAGAGCGTATTCTATTTCACACTTAAAATTGTAAATTTATACTCAAGGATGAAAACCAATCACAATAACTGCTGCTTCCTCCATTCCTTACCATTTAAATGTATGTGCTGTTAGCTGGCCAGAAGGCCAAGCTCAGAAATGGAATGAGTTAGAAAAAAATGGACTGGAAGATGATATCAGCATCGTATCTTTAACCCCCAATCTGTTACTAAATCTCTGGGTATATGCAAACAGACAATTTCCTTCCTTTGTCAAAAGTGAATCCTATTTATATACTATTTTTTACATGAGAACAAGGGTAAGATATGAAATATTTCTTTCTTGTTATCCTCTTAGCACAGTTTTTTTTGAGGCAAACTTTGTGCATTATGCTAAATGTGCAGAACATAAAACATTTCACTCATACAGATGGTTTTCTCTGAGTTTATATTAGAGAAAAATAAGGTATATACATATATAATGAGAAAGCAAGGTAGAATGTAGGCATTGCTCTAGAGCTGGACATGATGACATGCTATGGGAATGCCTTAGAAGGAAACTCACTTAGCTTTAAGGGCTTAAGAAGATCCTCTGGAGGAGGTGTCCTTTGAGCTGGGTTTAATCAACAGATATCATTAAGTTTTGTGACAATAGAAAAACAGTAGGAAGTAATTCAGAGATTGGTAAAACACCAAGCATAATTCAGGAATAACAAATAATAATTCTAGTAACATTTATTTAATCTTGAAAGTTGTACTGGGATTAAGCTAATCTCTTTGTGAATATTAACTACTCGATACTTATAATGACATGATGAATATGTACCACCATTATTATCCCTATTTTAGAGATTAAGAAAGTGAAACACAGGAAATTTAAGTAGCTTGTAAAGGTCACTTGCTAAGTTGGAAAACCAAGGTTTGGATTTAACAATGTGATGCCAAAATCTACACTCTTAGCAACATCTCTATGGGGTCATATTAGACTCACACATGGTAATAATTATAGGAAATGTGTGAAAGAGTGTGGAGGGAATAAGGTCACAATATAGCTTTAAAAAGATGGTGGAGATCTCAACATTCAGCCAAAGATTTGAAATTCTGAAAATAGATAACAGTAAAGTTATTTAGCCCGTAGCTTGAGAATAACATAACCAAAATTACATTAATATTATTCAGTATAAACAAATGCTTAGTATTCTTTGGGTTGCAAATAACAGACACTCTTTAGCTACCTTAGGCGGGAAAAAAAGATTTGAAAAACTAAGCTTAGGAATGAATAAGAACTAGACAGATTTGGTCACCTCTGCTGACAGTATTCATTAGTACAAATGACAGCCACCAGTGATCACTATTGCAATGTCATTTTGTCCAATTTTGAATATGTTGGGGGGTTACTTGGTAGCCCCAATTTAGGTGAGGAGTCCACACTTGAACCCTTTCTGGTTCGAACTCCAAAAATACACAGTAGGAACACATTGGTTATCAGGTCCAGTTCTCATAACAGGAAAAATGATGAAGAGTTAGGGAGATGTGTCAACTCTAATACTTAAAGATTTCAAGAGCCTCAGTGTTGAGAATGAAAAAGTAGATACTGGAATTGGGGAGACTCATCACTTTGCTCTGGTGATGGTCTTAGAGCTAGGTTAACACGTGTCTATATTAGGAAAACAAATGCGAACTTGGAAAATAAACAAGTGCGTGATGATTGGATGTGGGGCAGGGATTCGGAAAAAGTGAGGAGTCAACAGTCATGTTGAATTTGTAGCCCAAGTGACATGGACGATGTCATCCTCATATACTTCAGTCCTAGATGCTCAAAGTCAGCCGACACTCACAGACATGGGAAATTAATACCACCCAGACTAGGGGTTATTTGCTGAGGATTACCTTTTCCATATCTTCTACATGTGTTCCTTAAAATTGACATAAATTTTAAGGTATACATGTTATATTTTATATAAGTCTCACCTGTAACAATCTTTGAAAATTCTTTAACTATATATCCCCTTTGGATTAGATGAGAGAACTGCCATTGTATTAAAAATATTAATGCATGTATTTCTTTTATAAGTTTCCACTGGAAGGGGAACACTGTGAAATGTACTGGAAATCAAAATATGTAAGACAATATCTGTTCTCAAGTGACTTGCAGTCTAGAAAGAAATCAGGACATAAAAGATGCATTGTTAGCTTCATGACTAAGGCAATAGATAATGCAGCAATTTGAGGGAGGGTAGGATGTCAGGGAATATTTTGTAAGGCAGATGAGATTTGAACAGGGCCTCATAAAGGTATTTCAACAAGATTCAGATATATATGTAAGATCACTAGATCACTGTTGGCACAATGAGTTGACATAGGGAAATCCTGGATAATAATGCTAGAGATAAGAACTAGCAATGGGTCTCTTCTATGTGCCAAGCTCAGTGAGACATGGTTCAGTAAGTCATGCCATTTAATTCTCTTCAAATCTTCCCAACCAAGGTGCAGTTTTACAAATGGTGAAACTGAGGAAGAGGTAAAACATGTTGTTCAGATCACAAACGTCGTGGATGTCATAACCCAACGGTAGCAATCCATGTTATTTAAGCTCTATCACTTGATTTCCAACATGAGAGACCAACAAAAATGAGTTCTGTTTTCTATTGTACAGGTTTTTCCTTTTGCTCCTCTAACAGATTTTTAGATACACTTCTTCCCCACCCCACCCAAACCCATTAAATTTTATTTTTTTCTTTTTTTAAATGTTTATATTTGAGAGAGACAGAGACAGAGACAGAGTGCAAGCAGGGGAGGGGAAGAGAGAGAGGGAGACACAGAATTCAGATCGGGCTGTCAACACAGAGCCCAAGGAGGGGCTCAAACCTACAAATCATGAGATCATGACCTGAGCCAAAGTCGGACTTTTAGCTGACTGAGCCACTGAGCCACCCAGGTGCCCCTAACCCATCAAATTTTCAACTGCAAACTTCTAACTCAAATATCTACCTCAGGTATTTCATAGTTAACCAATGTTTCAACTTTCAAATCACTGTCTTTAGCTACAAGATCTCTCCTCAGTTCGAAACTTAGATTTCCAGTTCTACATTGAACATGTCCATCTCTCCATCATATTTCTATTTTAAGTTCACAATAATTGGCACCTAATGTATCTTCCTCTTAGAAATTCTTTATTCCCCAGCTTAGTGATTTCCACCAAAGGGTCCACCAAGCTCCCAATAATCCAAGCCCCCCCGAAATCAATCAACTTGGTATCCTCTTTCTCTTTTTTATTTCGTTGATTAGTAAATGCAGCCAATGGTCTTTCCAGACCTCTACTTCTCATCCTTCTCTACTCCAGTGACTTCTATATTCAGCTGTTGAAGGAATGTTCCTTTATTTATTTTTTTGTTATTTTTTAAAGTTTCTTTTATTTATTTTGAGAGACACAGAGACAGCACGAGAGGGGAAAGGGCAGAGAAAGAGAGAGAGAGAGAAATCTCTTTCAGTGCAGAGCCTGATGTGGGGCTTGAACTGACAAAACTATGAAATCATGACCTGAGCTGAAACTGAGAGTCAGACAATTAACCAACTGAGCCACCCAGGTGACCTGAGGGAACTTTCCTTTTTTTTTTAAATGTTTATTTATTTTTGAGAGAGACAGAGACAGAGTGTGAGTGGGGAAGGGGATGTGAAAGAGGGAGACACAGAATCTGAAGCAGGCTCCAGGCTCTGAGCTGTCAACACAGAGCCTAAAGCAGGGCTTGAACTCTAGAACTACTAGATCATGACCTGAGCAGAAGTCAGATGCTTACCTGACTGAGCAACACAGGTACCCCAGAATGTTCCTCTAGTATTATCTATTGCCTATTAAGTTAGGTGTTAGCTACTACTAATTCCAGCACCCAAGATCATAAGGTCCTCTACAGTACTGATAGAAATTACATTTCTATGCACATCTTTCCTTATTCATTTTGTTCTCAAATCAAATGTATTATTTTTGTAACCACTCACAAATCCGTCTTAATTTTTTTTCTTTCTGTCTTTTGTGTTTTTGTGTCATCGTCCAGAATTTCCTGTCTCTGTTATCAGTCAGTTTACACTACATTTTTGCTCTAGTAACAAATGGCTCCAAATCCCAATGCTTCAAGACAATAAAGGTTATTTCCCACTCACATTCATGCTTATAATGTTTTGCCTGTGGTTTTGTTTCATGTCTCCTTCATCCTCAGAACAAGGCTAATGGACGAACTATTATCTAGAACACAATAGTCTCTTGGCAGAAGGAAAAGAGAGATAGTGGGACCATGTGCTGACTCTTAAAGCTTCTCCTTGGAAATGGTGCATATTTTATTAACCAGAGCAAGTTATTTGAAATATGACCAATGGGCTTAGAAGTATAATTATTATCCATGGGCCAGCCCATCAGGGAGAGGTGGTGAATGCATTCTACTATAATACCATCTACTACACTTTACTATCTCCAACATCAAAATGCTTGTTATCCAGAGTGGCCATGTTACTAAGATGCTTTTCCAGATTCTCCCAGGCAAAAGTAATTTGAAAACACAAAGCATTTTTATGCTGCTTCTCTCAAATCTTTGTGTGTACATTGCAAGTTCTGCTATGATTCGCAAGCTATGACACATAACATGTAGCCCAATGCCTTGCACATAGTGTATGTTATAAATGTTTATTGAATTTAATTGATTTTATCTTCTTGAAATAAGGAGACACTAAATATTCTTACGCTGAGAAAACTATAAACAAAATATATTTCAAGGTGGTTAATATGACAACTGAAACAATATTTGCTTCTTTAACCATCTTGGTGTTTTTTGATAAATATATTCTCACAATCTACAGAACACACAGAATTAAATATGTTTCATAGTTTGGTCTCCATTAGATCAAAGAAGCTAAAATTACTCTAATCCAAGTTTTTTCTAAATGATTTCTCTTGTACCCACATTGACTCAGTACAGCAAAAGTAGAATTTACATAGCAATTTCAATTCTTTTAGGAATGAAGTAAAAAGGGAACTATATATTATGTCCCAATCTTCAGGTTCAGGGTTGTTTATCACTGTCAGTGTATAACTAACACCTGATATAAAAGCCTGAAAATTGTTCAATCAACAATTTAATGCCGATTGAATGAAAAATAAGTAAATGTGCCGATAAATATTTGGTAATGATAAACTACTAATTAACAGATATGCATAAAGATATAGTAGCCTTTGCAAATATGATATGGTATTACATGTGAGAAGTACTTAACTCCTCCATGTATAAAGTTTTTAAATGATTTTTATTTCCTTTAAAGACATGGAAACTTTAGATATAGATATCTCTTTTTTGACAATGTGTTCTAGAGAACAATCACTCTTTTTACAAGAATATCAATTTGCATGTAATATATTAAGGCTTATGATATATTTCTTAAAAATAGTTTTTGAAAGAAAAATGAAACAATAACCTTAAGCTGTTTTTATGAGGTCTTCTTTAACCAACTGAACCTGAGAAATATATATGATGGTTTCCATTTCATTCTCAATGTCTGTAACTTAGTAAAAGTTAATCATGTGTTCATTTTATGTCACCATACACGGCGCCACCAGCAGCACTATGAATGACCTAAGCTAGTAAAATCAAACATATTAGAGTCTGTTGTATTTGAATAGAACAAGTCATGTAAAGCAGATGAATTCCAGGTTTTCAATCAGAACCAGAACAATAGTCAGGAAAACTGCCAAGCTCCAAACTCATAAACACTAGGTCAAAACAATAATAAAAATATTGTCTCGCAGTATTCATAAAATGAAAAGCTGTCTGTAGAAAATTCCTTGCTTGAAATCTTTGTGATTATCAAGCATTTCATTTTCCACGTAAACAGTCAGTTTCTTATTTAAAAATCCTGCACTCTCAATATGTATGTTCAGAGATAATAAGGCTAGATATGAACACTAGTTTTGGTATTTACCCAACTTTTTTCTTTAAATAATTCAAATCATAAAAATTATACAAACATACATGACTGGGACAATAGTTATGTTTTACGGTATGCAACTAGTAAGTTGTAAAAGCTAAAATCATGTGACCTTTATTACTGAATAACATATCAGAATAGGAGTTACATACAAGCAACTGTCCAGACATTCCATGAAAGCAAACCCAGCTGAAATGTTGGCTGACTAAGTCCAACTGAGCTCTTAACACTGTAAGCAGCCAAAATGTTTCAGTATTACATCGGTGATGAGACTCCTATAGAATAAACCCTGATAACAACACTAATGATAACAGTTAAAATTTATTAAGCACTTAGTATAGGCCAGATACATGACCATCTTCTTTATATCTTTGATTTCATTTAATCTTTACAAAATGCTTAAGTAGGAGTTCAGTAAAGGAGGAAACTAACACACAATTTTGTTAACAAAAACTTGTATAGTGGCATATAGTCAGTTAGCAATGAAGCCAGGGGTGAAATGTGGGCCGACTGATTCCAGAGGGTGCCTTTATAACAGCAGCATTGCATTGATAGGCTTTGTTCGCTTCTGTGGTAAATAAATAATCTAGAATTTCCATATGAAATATTCACACTGCAGTTTGGAGACATATTTTTCTAATTATAGAAGCCTCTATATATCATTGTAATCTTAGTCACAAGATTACCATCCAATACACAATACACAAAGATGGGTGCAAAAACATATAGAAACAAGACTTTATAACAATTCATTCATTTTCTCATTTATTTCTGTATTAATTATTTATCAAGCATTTATTATGTGTCAGTCCTTAGTTAGGCATTGTATTAGTTTCCTATTGCTGTTGTTAACAAATTGCCCCCAAATTAGTGCCTTAAATGAATTTATGATCTTACAGTTCTGGAGGACAGAAGTCTAAAATCAAGGTATAAACAGGGCTTTATTACTTTTGAAAGCTTCAAAAGAGAATTTATTTTCTTGATTTCTTGATTTTTCTAGCTTCTAGAAGCCTCCTGCATTCCTTGGCTTCTATTTCTTTCCTCCATCTTGAAAGTGTTATACTCTGGGGTGCCTGGGTGGCTCAGTGGGTTAAGCGTCTGGCTTTGGCTCAGGTCATGATCTCACGGTTCGTGGGTTCGAGTCCTGTGTCCGGCTCTGTGCTGACAGCTAGCTCAGAGCCTGGAGCCTGCTTTGAATTCTGTATCTTCCTCTCTCTCTCTGACCCTCCCCTCCCCTGCTCATACTGTCCCTCTCTGTCTCTAAAAGAACTTTTTTTTTAAATAAAAAAAAAAGAAAGTGCATTATTCCAAACTGGTTTTATTGTCACATTATATTTTTTAATTGGTCTGATTGTTGTCCTTTTTGCCTCTTTCTTATATAGCTTTTGTGATTACATTGGATCCATCTGGGTAATTCAGAGTAATGTTATCATCTCAAGATTCTTAATCACAGCAGCAAAGTCCGTTACGTAATGGAAAGGAACATATTCACAGGTTCTGGGAATTAGAACATAAGCATCTGTGAGGGAAAGTTATTATTCAAAAACCATACGGTAAAAAGTCCAGATATTACCCTGGAGACACTGAAGGAGGCATTGAAGGAAGGACAAAATTTGAATTTAGAAGGAGTATTTTGGCAGGCCTGAAGAGGAAAGCTGTTGGAGTAATCCGTTCGAAATGATGCAAAGCCTGAGCTTTTGGAGTAGAAGTGAAGATTGAGAGAAGAGCAGTGATCTGAAGAACATTTAGAAATTAGGATCAACTAGGAACAGTGAAATTTTCCACAAGTAATCATTTTTTTGGGGGGGGCTACACATCCATATCTTCAAGAGATAAATGCTGTATTGTATAAAAAGCTTTTAAGCTTATGACAAAATGCACCTTTAATTTAGAACAATGTAGAAGACATCATGTGACATAGCTGTGGGGGATAATCCCACTAATTTATTCATTTCCAATGAATAACATCAATCTCTTATCCTTAATTGAAAGAAAAGCTATCTATTCTTTATTTATAGACACTTTCAGAATTGTTTGGCAATATTAGATCTAAAATCCAACTATAGGATATTAATTGGTTTCTGGCCTTAGGGAAGGATTCCCTTTTATCTGAAGTGATACATTCGAAGATGATCTATTGCTAGACATGTATGAATTAACTCCACTTAATATACTAACACCTGCCTGATTCAGCTTTTCCTTATTGCAAATATTAATATATCTTATCAAGATTCAGTCCTATTCAGTAAAATTCTTTTTTGTATCACATGCTGCTCTTGGTGATATTTTTAATCCTGTTCATAACAGGTGCAGTGTATCATACTCATATACTTTCCCCATTCACTAGACACCATTCACAAACATGCCAAGCCGTTCATAGAAATTCATTCCAAGAAGTTGTTTCCAAAGTTTCTGCCAATAAAGGGAAATTTTGAATTAGAAGAGAAGAACTTGTGAGAATTTGTCAGATGGCTGGTAGCTGGGATTAGTATGAAGCATTTCGGACCAGATGTCACCCACAGTCAATGTAAACCAAACACTTTTATCCGTTAATCTCATTTGTGTTATTTATTTTGGAGGGGAAAAAACATAACCTATATGCTTATACCAACCTATGCGATTCATTTACATTTAAAATCTTTGAAAAGTTACTTTAGAAAGAAAGGGTTGGCACCCAAAATAACAGCTCACTTTGGATAAGACTGAAAATCTTTGCAAGAGAGTGGCAGAAGGGTTGGGGGGAAAGCTTCCAAACTCCCACCGGCATATTTTGCAAGCTTAGACACAGAAAGGTCTTGAAGATGGCAGGCAAGTCTAAGTATCAATATTCCAGTAGCTTTAAAGGTTTTAAAATCCTTATTATTGGGTATTGGGTGGCAGTAAAATCAGGTAAGAAATAAAGAGGCCATCAATAAGAGAGCCCTATTTTATCACAACGCTCCTTTGGGGACTCTTT
>NC_043708.1:17028956-17070644 GCF_006229205.1 Suricata suricatta | reverse complement strand
TCAGATGAGCTCCCTTTTGCTCTTACCCACCAGGAGTTCACTTTGGATGCACACAGAGATACCCGAAGATCATTAATAATAATTATTGAAGAAACTGCAGAAAAGAGCTTATGAAAATTAATATAACATGTATAGCTGAGATTTGGTATGTAGATTTTGAACTCTAAATCCATTGCTCTTGTCATATTCTAATAGGTTAGGATAATACCCTGGACCTGTGGTTCCCATGCATCATGAAGCAATCTTCATCATGGCCTCTCAAATGACCACTGCCGTAGACCGAATGTTGGGGTCCCCTCAAAATTCATGTGTCAAATCCTGACTCCTAATGTGATGATATTTGGGAGTGAGGCCTTTGCTGGATGATTAGGTCCTGAGGGCAGCGCCCTAATGCCTGCCATTCTTGCCCTCATAAAGGAGACCACAGAGAACTCTCTTTCTCCTTCTGTCATGTGAGGTTATAACGAGAAGACAGTCTTCTGTGAATCAGGAAGTAGGCCCTTCCCAGATACGGAATCTGTTGGCACCTCAATCTTGGACTACACAGTCACCAGAACTGTGAGACATATTTTTGTTTATAAGCCACCTGGTCTATGGTACTTTATTATAGAAGTCGGAACAGACTAAGACAACCAGGGTACACTAAAATACATCATTAATTTTTATTCTTAAGACTATTATCTGATCACCAACCTCCTTTATGGAATATAATCCCCACTCCTACCAATGTTCTACAATGGCTTTGTCTTCAGGAGCACGGTCAAAGAGCAAATAGACATAGTAGAAAGAGGTTCTGGATTTTTGGTGAGATAATATGGATGAGAACCCCAAGTATGCTACAGAATCTAACTGGGCACTAAAGTCGTCACTACATAATCAAGTTAATACCTCACAAGGTTATTCTGAAGATTACAAGAGCTAAAATCTGCAAAATCATACATCAAATATGTGTCATTTGTAAACATGCAAAAATTAAGTTTTCTTCCTATAGCCCTTTTCTTCCTCACCTATAATAGAAAACAGCCAGAAATTGCAGAGATATGTAAGAAATGTACCCAGGTTGCTGACCACCACAAAATGACAGGCATCATATTTCCTATAAATTATTCAAAGAGAACTCCCAAAGATCCTTACTCCTCATAGGCTTGCATATTCTTGCATTCAATAATTATTAATTGAATACCCACTCCTGGATTATATTATTATAAATAAGATACTATCACCCTAGATTTTCTGACATTTCAATTCAATAAGCAGTTGTTGAGTGCTATTATGTGCTAAGCACAAAGCAAGGGATGGAGATAGGTCTTTGAACAAGAGTTGGTACTTCTCTCCATATAACTTTCAATGTAGCAGTGGAAACAGTGCTGTATCAGTTAAAAAGACCATGGGAACTCAGTAATAGGGTGCAAGGAAATACACAGGAGGACCGACTAACTGGACATGAACAATGGGGGATGAGTCAAAAGACTTTACAGAAAATTTGACATTAAGATCATGATCTGAGGATATGAAGGATAAAGGAAATAGACAGTCAGGAAAGAGGAGAGGAAACTTGCAAGGTTAGGAGAGGGTATAGATGTGGAACAATGGAGAATTTCAGCAAAAGACGATTATGGTCAAAGATCATTAAGTGACGAGAGCAAAGCACACGAGTGGATAAAAGAGAGTCAGGAAAACGGAAGCCCAGAACACAAGAAATGTTGAAAACTGAACCTGGAAAAAGAAGCTGGACCCATACCATGAAGGGTCCTTTGAGCCACATTAAAAATTTTGAATATATACCGAGGATAATGGAAAAACTATTGAGTGATGTTATATATGATAGTAACATGATCAGGTTTGTGTTTGACTTTTACTGCCTGGTAAAGCCTGCAGAGAACCTCTGTCTACTTTTCAACGTCTAAACATAGAGGCATTAGATCTTAAAATTCAGAGGAAAGAAACGTACAATAGGTAGGAGGAAAAAAAGCAGAAAATATGAATAATGGACAAGCTATTTCAAAAGCAGAAAAACCAAACCTTTTTGTTTCTTTTGTATTAATCATACATGTCATTACTAAAGATATGTGATTACTAAATTTATAGGATTAGTATCCAACTTCCTGCTAGACTGTATGGTTATGAGGGTTTAACAATGTTCCATGGGTCACCATTGTCACCCCAGTGTTTAGGACAGGGCATCGAACTAACATACACTTTTTGAATGACTGAGCCCGGGATAAAAACAGCATGCAAGCCTTAATGGGCATTGGTGTTACAGCAGAATGCAGTGTTAAAAATGTAAATTAAGAAAGAAGAGGGACGCATGGGTGGCTCAGTCAGTTAAGCGTGAACTTTGGCTCGGCTCATGATCTTGAAGTTGATGAGTGCCAGCCCCGCATTGGGCTCTGTTTCCCTCTCTCTCTGCCGCTCCCCTGCTCATGCTCGGTTGCTCTCTCTCTCAAAAATAAACATTAAATATTTTTTATAAAAGAAAGAAGAGTACATAATACATTTTAGGAAATCTCAAATACATAAACTTTTTTCTTTTCTCTCCTTTTTTTGGTCTACAAATTCAAAAAAGAAAGCTTCTAATCTCATCAGAAATGTGGTTCCTTTATGTCATATCCAAGAAGTACAGAGAAAGGTGAGGTTTTGTAATTTTTGTAGTTGCCATTATAATTATTTTAGGGTAATATTAAAAAGGTCTGTTCTCTCTCTTTGTTTCATTAGGTTTTTGGAACTTACGAACTAGCTTTATTCTCAATTCTGAGAAATCACGTAGTGTGTTTAAAATATTTTTCATTTCAAATCAACCTCGATAATTGCATCGTGTGCTAAAAAGTCTCAGAATGCCTATGATTATGGGTATTAATTCACATGCATTAAAAACAGCCATCTCTAAGACCTGTTATGACTGTTCAGAGTACAACAAAACAGGAAGTGAAAGATTCCATACTTTCTTTAAATGCAAAAGAAATATGTGCAATCAGATAAAGTATGTCCCATTGGGAATGTAGCCAAAGCCACAAACCCCTGCAGGGAAATTAGTCTATATTAGCCTCATTTAAACACATTAGAAGCCAGCCTAACAGAGAATGTGGAAACAAAAATTATAATGTGAATGTGGCTTATTGCAAAAAGCATCAAAATTAAGCATCAAGTCTATTATTGTCAAAACAATGCTTCCCTATTTCACTTAATCATTACTTTATTAAGAAAAAAAAACAAACCTCTACAATCTTTTTTTCCTCCCTAAAGAAGTGATTCTGGATATTTAGAGAAGAGTGTATGATTGCTCGTATTTGAGTGTTTTGAATTCTAAGAGGCAGGTTCCTTTGTTGACTTAATCAACAAGCTAAGCACAACCCTTTCATCCTTCCCAGCAGAAAGCAAAAACCACAGTCATTGCTGCTGATGCCACATAAATGGCCCTCCATTTAAAGATTCGAGCTGGCAGCTTGTGAAAGATTTTGTCTTCTCACTTGCTAGGCATTGCAAGGTGAGAGAGTCATACTATCTGCTTTTTCACATCTGGAATGTTGCTTGCAAATGCTACCGTGCATATACCACTAATATTATGAGTGCATGCACCATTATTAGCAGCATAATTATTATGTCTTAGTTTTACACTGCTCTGCACTTTTTAACGGAATCTAGTTCCTGCAACCGTCTCGAATGCAAAATAACACGGGAATATCATTCCGATTGTGAGCTGAAAACAATGAGTTTAACAGGGAGGCCCTAACTCACAGTTGGGGAAAAGATCAAATTCATGAATTCTACAAACAAACAAAATAATAAAGTTAGACAAACAAAATGATGGCTGAAGTGAACGGCAATTTCATGTAATGCAACTACATCAATGAAAGCCACTTAAATAGCATTCCATGCTGCTCTCTGATTAAGTTATTTTTGTATTTGTTGGTCCTCAAACATTACATGATTTTTAAGGTAATTGTTTTCAAAATAAACATTTGAATTAATGTCTGAATTTAATAGTTTCCATTTTTCAAAAAGTAAATGACTGAAAAGCCATGTAACGTCCTCTTGCATATTACTTTAATAAAATAATGATACATTGTTATGACTGACTGACCCTTAGAGAATCTGAGATTCTAGTACTTAAATGAGGCAACCTCAACCAATTCGAGAAAATCTAATGTTTTTTGAAAGAGAAAAGTCCAATAAAAACCCAAAGAGAGTCCTTCTTTCCCTAAGACTCAGGATCACACAGGCAAATATTCTCAGAAGTCCCCCACCAGTATAAATATCACTCAGTCTGGATCATGGGTATCACCTTCATTATTTTGGTTAACTTGTAGTTAAATTAGTACTCTGAGAGCTACTGTCTGATTGTTAAACTTTATTTTGTATTTCTGTGCTGGCACGAATAAAACTATAGCAAACATATCTTTATAACAGTTAAATCTCTAAATTCTTACACTATTATGACTGTTTAGCCTCTAGAAATGACTATGAAATCATATGTACTACAAGCCATTTTTGAGGATATCCTTGATGTCCAGGAAGAAGTAAGAATTAGGAGACCTCAGTGTGGTTTGGTTTTGCTACCTAAGATCTGGGATCTTGGAATCTGGAGAATCACTTTGCTTTATAAAACAGGCAAAAAAAAAAAAAAACAACAACCATATATACAGAGCTGTTGTGAGTATCAAATGTTAGTTTCACGGATCTGACTTTTCAGAATGGCTATAACCTTAACTTTTTACAAAACAAAATGCTTTCAATACACAGAAATCACTTTTTAATTATAAAATTATTGATTGCTGATACTTATTATATACAAAAGGTAGCGAAAAAATTTTGTATCTTTTGTTTTAATTAATGAAGATGCTCACTGAGGTTACCTTCAGTCAAAATGAATCTTATGTTAAAATTCATCCTCCTTCTAGGAGATGACACAGAATCTTTGGTAATAACTACAAAATTCTCCCTCAAACTCATGTCTGGCTGAAAATTACTATGCTAATATATTATTCCAGTGTTTGCATGCACAAACCATTATTGAAAGTTCTTCTGACTCCTTTATATCCCAAATAGAACACGTCTATAAACACAAGCGTGTATATCAGACTCCTGAGATCAGGACAATATAAGAGCTTTAAATCGCTGGACCATAAAAACTTAAAAATTTAATATTTTACATCATTTTCTAGAAATCCTTCAGTGATATTACCACCAGAGTATCTTGGGGCTGCTTTTTCATTTAGGCTCAGCCTCAGTTGGGTCCTCATCCTTCCTCTCTATCCTCTCTAACCTCTGCTGTTCTTTCATATCTCTAATCTTTATCCTCAAAGACTGTGAGTCTTTTTCAAAGCCATGCAGCTCTCTCTTGTTTGTTCATCTGATTCTAGATCGTTCCCTGAGGACTCCATCAGCTAGCATGAAAGCAGCCACTTAAGGACTTCCTCTACAACCAGGTCAGTCTTTCCATAGAGAAACTTTAATGCCAGTGGTTATTTATTTATTTTCTTAAATTACTCTTTCCCCAAGCACACTGACAGCAATCCGAGGAGATGAGCATAACTGTTGTCATTGACATTTTGCAGATAAGGAAACGGGTCTCAGTAGTTAAGCCAGCAGTCCCCAGAGACATGGGCTTAATGAGTGGGAGAGTCAGCCTTGTCTCATCTTTGAACTTAGTCAACTTTGCCCTCAGATCACTCCTTCGATTTCTGATTCCCACGTAAGTTCCTATTTGGACTTGGTCCTTGTGCTTTGCCTTTCATCTGTAGCTGACTCTGCATTTTTTCTAGAAAATCTCCTGCCAGCTTTTCCTTTCCTAGTTACTGATTTCAACTTCACACCCTATTTTCAACCTTTCCGTTAAAAGGAAATACATGCCTGCTAAAGATGGGAGCTATGTCAGCATCAATCTGATGAGTTAACGCACATAAAAATGTTTTATAAACTGTAACATTTTCACAAAATATAAGTCACTACTGATGTTGAAATATGCTACATATGTCTCGTTTGATCAATAAAAGCATATAAGTGAGTTTTTTAGAGTCTTGAAACTGACTGGCAGTTTGTAATAAATATCGTTAGTAGAAACTGTTATGTAATGAAGCATCAGTCCTAATAACAATCTATCACAGACATCTAACACAGTCCTGTTAATTATTTTAAATAAAATGTGGGATGTGTTCCAATGAAGCCAGAAAAATGATCAGAAGGAATCAATTCATAATTCATGCAGTTTATTTATTTATGCAATTACCTCTTATTAAGTGTAAAAGTTCGTTTCTCAGGACCTGAAGAACTCGTAAGTCACTGTATTCATTACATTCTTAGAAGTAAGCAGGGAAATAAAATACCATGGTTCTTGAGTTCCAAACAAAGGTCCTGATAAATTTAAACAAAATTAAAAAAAAATATGTTAAATACAAAAACCTTTTTATTTCAGGTGAACCTAGTAAAAGATATGGGAAAATATTGGAGCTATGGACTTCTGAGAAGATGAATGAGTTCCTTATTTGCTCATATATATAAGCTGATGCATAGAAGATTTGGAACTTCTCTGCATGTTGATTTTCTTTCTCCTCTAGAGATCAATGTCATGTGTGATGGTCAATGAACATCTAGTTTGCAGTCTGCTTCCTGGAATAGAGTAAACCAAATATCTGGTTACAGAAAAAATGAAAAGCTCTCATTTTCCCATAAACTCTTATATGTAATATATCAGTCTAACAAAGTAAGATTATATATTAAAATTAGAGGGTCTCTATGTTTTATTTTTATTTTGGAAGTTGGAATGCAGTGAGGAGGATAAGCTGTTAATTACAGTAAACTGTTTTAAGTGTAGGACAGAGGCATTACTATGTCATTTGGGATCATAGAGAGCTGTTGGTTTTTCAACTCTCTCTCTCCATCATGCTGAATAGTGTGCTAGTAAAGGGTTCAATGTCT
Source organism: Suricata suricatta (assembly GCF_006229205.1). Taxonomy (NCBI): domain Eukaryota; kingdom Metazoa; phylum Chordata; class Mammalia; order Carnivora; family Herpestidae; genus Suricata; species Suricata suricatta. The sequence continues at coordinate 17,063,729 of NC_043708.1, read as the reverse complement.
GCTATTTCCCAGTTATCTAGATGTGGAAGAATCCAATAAACTACAATTGGTCAGCTGCGTCTAAAGACAAATGCAGTTGTCTGTTTTGGGCCAGAGAAAGATTTGCCTACTAAAGCATATGCAGAGATTAGTGGCTGGCACTTTACACTGGGGGAGGCAGTGCCCCAGAGAAACGGATTCCACTCCACTGCCTGCTACTATCATGTGCTGCTTAATTTATGAACTTACGTTATATCCTAGTAGATCCAAACTTTGAATAAAAATATATAATATTTGAATAAGTCGATATAAACCAATGGTCCTTTATTAGATTTTCGTTATTTTCAGTACACCTGGCTTCATCTAATTAAAACAAACAGGAAGAGGTGCCTGGGTGGCTCAGTCAGTTGAGGGTCAGATTTTGACTCAGGTTGTGGGGTCGAGCCATGTGTCAGTTTCCATGCTGGGTGCGGAGCCCGGTTAAGATTCTCTCTCTTCTTTCCCTCTGCTTCTCTCCCTTGCTCACATGCACTCTCTCTCTAAAAAATAATAGTAGTAAAAGATGTTAAAAAATTAAAATAAAACAAACAAAACAAAACAAAACCAAGATTGTCTTGCATCTAAAGTACTTTGGCAACTCACTGTCGTTTGACACTTTATTCCCAAACAAGTATCTGTATTGACTTACAAGTAAAAGCTAAGGCCAAATGAAATTCTTAACATTTCTGTGTGCCATAAAGGCTGAAATGCTTTGATTTGTGTTTTGCCTCATCCAAAAAATATTCAAAGTAGAATATGGTGGAATGCAGCTCAGTGATAAAAATGATTGGTTACTTTAATATCTAAAAAGACAACACATGGGCAACATGCTTTCTATCTCTCTGCTTTTGCAACAGTCCCATGTAAGATTCACATTTGAGGCACAAGGTGTACACATCTTAACATTTAGATATTGGAAGATTATGGGCAGAAATACTTTGGATGATGCAGAGTATATACATCACTGTGTTCTCTAAGGTTCACAAAGCCACAGCAACCTAATCTGATAATGCTAAAGTTAACCAAAAATTTCTAATTAAAAAGGAGGAAGAACAAGTGAAAAATGAGCAGCTTTAGACATTCTGTACCTTTCAGTTAAGTACTCTGTTAATCTTGGTCATCATTTGACTATAAACCCAGAAGGCAGGGTTTTAACAGCTCACATCGCTTTATTAAGTTTTTCCTGATCTCTTGAAATCAACACTTTGAGAATCAATGAACAAAGGTTTAGATTTTGGCAGAAATATTCATGAATTTGCCTCAAAGGTACTTTGATATATTGTGTATCAGATACTTTATGCCATATAGTAGAAAAAAACTATGACTTGCCTAAATGAGACCCCTGGGTTCTAAATATGGCTCTGTTTCCAAACCATCTATTGAACTCAGTTTATTTGCTTTGTCATCTAATATAATGATTAAGAAAGAGAAGGATGAATACTATAAGAAAAGAAAAAAAAACCTGTCATCCTGTCTGCATTGGGCTGTTTAAAGACTCAAATGTGCTCCTGCATGTGTACATCAAAGTGCATAAAATACAAGCCTAAGGGACATCTAAAGTCCTGGAGTCCAGATTTTCTCAGATTATAGATAAGCATCAGAAGATTGGAGATTTAGGATTTCCCCAAGGGCATTCAGAAATTTAGTAGCTAGAATTCAATTGTTTTGACATTCAGTCCAGGGATGTTTCAGATTTTTCTTTTTAAGTTTTAATTTATTTACTTTGAGAGAGACAGAAAGTTGTGGAGGGGCAGAGAGAGAGAGAGAGAGAGAGAGAGAGAGAGAGAGAGAGAGAACCCAAGCAAGCTTCATGTTGCCAGCATGGAGCTGTATGTGGGGCTCAGATTCATGAAGGGTGAGATAATGACCTGAGCCCAGATCCAGAGTCAGACCCTCAACTGACTGACCACCAACGAGCCTCAACAGATTCTTTCCATAGATCTTCAATTCACAGCATTTTCCTATTCACTATCAATGGTGTTATTAACATCTTACTGGTGGCAAATACATTAAATGCTCATCTGGTAGTACTACTGACAACACTTATCTTTTCAAAACTTTCCCTTCTTTGTTTCTGCCTCTTTTATTGCTCTTCCCTTCCTTCTTTCTTTCTTGACACCCCTGACCATATCTATATGAATCCCACCAAAGTCTGTTTTCAACTCAACCCCTTAGTAGCTCCATATTTTCATGGTTTTAACTATCTTTTCCAAATGGATAACTATAAAATTTGTATGTACAGTTTTTTTTCAAAATTAAGGACTACTGAGATATTTATACATAGATATTTTAAACTCAATGACAAAATCATAATACCTTTGGACAGCAGCATCTTTGGGATTAAGAAGACAATGAGTAATGCCTTTAAAGTCTAGGAGAATGAGTTTCAACCTAGAAATCTCAATCTAATCAAATTATGAAACAAGTGTGAGTAATTAAATAGACTAATAGCACATTCAGACATGGAAAATGTAAAAATATTTAATTTTCAATTCTCTTTTTCATAGAAAATATGAAGAGTAGGTTTTTTAGCAAATGAAGGAGGAAAACAATAACAAATGAAGATGGGGACTACAAAAAAGGAACATTTGAAAGAACACAAAACTAAATACTTTTAAATACATATATTTTCCACTGTTTCATGAGACATACTTAAAATTTTTTAAAAAAGTATTTGTTTATGTTCATCTGACATTCAAATTTAAGTAGACGTCCCACATTTTCTTTCCGAATTTGGCTACCCTAATCTGGAATACTGATGGAACCTCAGAAATAAAACTTTTCAGATAAACTTCAAGTTGCCCTTAACTCATATCTCATAATACCCAGTATAATATCAATTTCTGGTGTAATGATATATTGAGGTGTTTTAGTGGTACAATTATTTCCCTGAAAGACAGCCACCCAAACTATGTTTTACAAACCAACTTATTATATTTTATCTATGGATTTGATGACTTTCTATGACTTATCTGAGGAAATCAAATCCAATTCAAGAATGTATTATAAATGCTTCATAATTTTTATACTGGAATATACCAGCAATAAAGGGGAAATGATTATGGAAATCAATAATTAATAGTTCAAATCATGCATTCTCTATGAAAGACCAAAATGGAAGTATAAGACGTTACTTAGTAATCCAACTATCTTTTCCGAGTAGAGAGAAAAGTGATTGTTCTTACAACCTGAGCCTGGAAAAATGTGATGTCAGTCTGTTGGTATAAATAGTGCTTAGTCTTTATATTCATCGTGTGTGGAATGGAAGGAGCAAATCTTTATGCAGGTGAACAAATGTACTAGAATTAGAAATGGGCACTTCATTCCTGTCAAATTAAGAACACTGGAACTTCAAAATCTTTATTCTTACAGCATTGGAGAAAGATTGGTATATATATATTTTTTAAAAGATCTGTGTTCTTCACTTCAATGCATAAGTTTTTGAAAAGGAACATAATTATTCCATAGTACTGGGTTTCTTTAACTTGCACATTTTATTCCACACTTGACTAGACCTCTTTAACACATGTCAAATGGAAAGAGCATGGAATACTTAAACTCAAAGTCAAAGAAGCAAAGAAGGGAATTATTGAGGAATACCTGCTTCCCCAATTCCAAATTGCATTATACTATGGTGGATTCTCTCTAGAATTAACATGAATAAAAACAATACTTGATTTTGTCCCTAAGATGTCAAAGACTCAACTTTGACAAATTTTCAAGTGTTCAGTTAAAATCCTTATGGGTGAAATTCAATCATGAGCCTCCCTCCACTAATAAATTTGAGAATGAGAAGAAATGTGAGAGAATAGATAAAGTTTTAAAAACTCAGTTCCTAAAGCAGTCGTGTCTTGTATTATCATATTGATTTTTTTAACCAAATTAAAGTTCCAGAAAAAGCTGCTTTTAAACTTTCATTTCCAACAGGCCAGATGGGTCCTTTGGTTTAAATGCATTCCTAACATTTATCTGATTCTTTAACAGGATACAAAAATATGAGATGTATAAGAGAACACAAAAATGTAAATAATATTTTAGAGATTAGGTCATATTTGCCTTATTACCTGAGTCACACCATAGTCACATAGATGTATCATTAATTTACATGTATTTCCAATTCTGTAGTGATGCTATGGGGGAAAAGTCATACATTGTTACTATTCTTCTTCAACCAACCCTCAAAGATATTGCATTTGTTAAACTAAAGTTGGTGGCACAATAAATATGCAGTAGAGAATAATGAAGAGAATGACATATTAAGTTATGTCTTCTTTATTCGAATCAATACATATATATTAAATATATACTCTGCCAAGCAGTGCTTTGTCTTCTGAGACCACAAAATTTTAAGAATAAAAACTAGAGAAGGTACACTTATAAATCTATAAGTTATTCTTCTGCATGGTAAGAACAGCAATAAAAGTCTATAAGCCAAGTATATCCTTAACATATTAAAAATGAATGATGTCTTGTATATGTGTATATATATATATACAGTATCTATATGTGAAGTATATGTAGCATAAGTGTAAATATACATATCTTTATTTCTCTAATGAAATGTATTACAAAATTTAACAGATGAGATAGCAATCAACATAAATTTCTATTGTTACCGACATCCATATTGATTATTTTCCACACCTGGTTCCTCATTTTGGGAACCAATGTCATAAAGGTCAAGGCTAACACAGAGAAACAAGACTGCAAAGGGAAAATTTCATGCAGAGGGTGAATTGTTACCTCCATTTATTATTATTATTATTATTATTATTATTATTATTTAATGAAGAAGTGGAGGGAAGAATATTCAGTGCACAGGAAAATGGTTTTAAGGATGTAGATACATGTAATTTTATGATTTGTTTTAAAAAATCACAAATAATTGTATATTAATAAGACATAAGTATAGGAGAGAATAACCCAAGATGAGGCCTGGCAGATACTAAATCCATATCATGAAAGGACACATTAAGCATATTAAGGATTGAGATATTATTCAAAAGATTCAAAATGCCAGGAAAGGACTTTCAACACACAAGAAAAACCATTTGGAAGAATGTAGATAAGGGAGTCTCAAAGTGGGGCATGTACTTGGAGTATGGGAAGGAAATTTTAGAACTTCAATTTATATTATTTATATTGTTCTTTTTAAAATGTCTATTTTTCAAACATTCTATAATAAATACAGAGTGCAAATCAATTTTAAGTTGACATACATAAGTGAGTGTACGTGCATTTATATTTTATTTTAGAGAAAGGGGGTTATAGAGGGTCAGAGGAAGAGAGAGGGAATCTTAGAAAGCTCTAAGCTCAGTGGAAAGTCCAATGTGGGACTCAGTCCCATGAGCCTGGGATCATGACCTGAGCTGAAATTGAGAGTTGGATTCTCAAGGCCACCCAGGTGACCATATACATGCATTTTTAATTGATGAATTGAGTGCTCAAAAAAGATTTGGAAACCATTAAGTTTGAGAATGGTTTGAAGGAGGCATAAAGACAGAAGGAGGAGCTAAGTGAGACACTAATTCTGGTGAAGGGTGGTAAAGTGGGTCTCCATCAAGGCAGGAGCAATGTGGGTGCAGAGAAGAGGCTGACTCAGTTGATATTCAGTAGGTAGACTTTCTCTCCACCAGGCGCTGAATTTGCATCTAATTCATTTTACCTGCACATAGCAGACTTGATTGTATGTGTTCAGAAAAATCTTGGAAGATTTTTTTTCCTCTACATTTAATTTAACTTTTGAGCTTGGGTTGGGACAACACATTTTTCTGCAAGGTTATAGCAAACCTGTACATTATCCCCTCTATAATAATGTTGTCCACAATGGTCACTGGATTTGAAGACAGAAAATTATCTGGAAATGAAGGAGAAAGAGCAGTGGGAGAGGAGATGGAGGAGAAGGAGGGGAAGTTATGGTCAGAGGAGGGGAAGAGGAAAGAGACTGTCTTCTAAAAGAACATCTCCATTAATAAGGTCAAAGTCCAATTTGAAATGTCATTCTCTTCGTCATTTCCTCTCACCTCTTCTTCAGTCATTTGTTTTTCAAGGATGACGTCTAGAACACCTTTCCAAGCTGGACTGACTTGCTTTTTTCAGAGAGTATGCTTCAAAGATTCATTAGCCTTTCAAGACACATACATGCGCAGTAGTCTATCCTCTGCCATCTTGGAAACTGAATCTACTGTAAGAGAAGTTACGTCTCTAACCTGTCTTCAAGACAATGTGTAGAGCTATCATCTTTTCTTTTCTCTTCTTTCCTTTCCTTTCCTTTCCTTTTCTTTTCTTTTCTTCCCTTTCTTTTTCTTTCTTCTCTCTCTTTTTAAAATCATAAATACATATATATCTATTTCTATGCAGAGACATAGACATATTATAAATACATAATATACATTATTGCATATATAATATTTCATCATATGTATGCATACTCATCTACTAAAAGTGCATATGCATGAACATTTGTGTGCATGGGTGTGTGTATGGGTATAGTCTGGTATAAGAAAACAATCATAAGCTCTGGAGTCAATAGCCCTGCTTTTGAATCCCATTCCAGTCCCTACAAGCTATAAAATTATACTGCAACTTAATTAACCTCTTTAAACCTACCCTCCTCACTTCTAAAATAGTAATGCCATTTTACTGTGTGGATTAAATGAGATGTATGTAGTTTGCTGATTCATGCAGAAACCTGATAAACTGCAGGCACTACCATTTTGTTGAGGGAGTTACAGTTGCCTTTTTCATGATGCCCTCACTGAAGCTCACAGATGAAAGGACACTGAAGACATAATAGAACTCACATTTATTGAGTTTTAGCTATATGGCAAATACAAGGTGAACAAAACAATCTACTATACTGGGGCACAAAGACCAAGTAAGATGTGATGCTCACTGACACATAAGATGTTCAAAACATAGAAGATAAAGAGGGAAAACTGTAGAAGGGGTAGGGAAGTGAAGGAAAGGGGGAGAGAGAATGAGATTGAAAGGCCAAGTGAAAGAGGTGTGATTTAGTTGGTTTGTAAAACCTAATTTATCCAGAGACCACATTTGGCAAAATTTAATGAAGAAGTAAAGCAAGAGATCTCTGAGAGAATTCATGCATTGTTGGCCAAGGAGCCTTCTATCCTCTTGTTTATTCAGGATCTTTTTTGATCCTGCTACCACTACACAATTCAATGCATTTATTTCTCTACTGTCCTAGTGTACGGGAAATTAGAAAGAAAATTTTCAGAGAAGATAGATTCTATTGGTTGTGGCCAATGTTTTGAAAGCAAAGCAAAGTGGCAGCCAGTCTTCTGATAGAAGAGGAAGAAAGGGGAAGGCTATTAAGATCAAGTATTAAAACTTCAAATCAAAACCAAGTATCTGCCTCTAACTCTAACACGCCTTTTGCCTCTGTGCATTAGCGCTTTAGGAATACCATAAAAATGGCTCCTTGAAGTGATGGGTTGAGTCATCAAAAACAAGTTAAATGATATTTATCATATCTTTAATGAAATTAAGGTGTAAAATGCAATGTCAAATGATACCATTAAAGTAATTAATATTTCTAATGAATACATAGTGTTTTTTAATATAATTTGTTAATGTTTTATTTATTTTTGAGAGTGAGCAGGGGAGGGTCAGAGAGGGAGGGAAACACTGAATTGAAGACAGGCTCCAGGCTCTGAGCTAGTTGTCAGCATAGAGACTGACGCAGGGCTCAAACCCACAAACCATGAGATCATGACCTGAGCAGAAGCTGGACGCTTAACTGACTGAGCCACCCAGGCGCCCTGAAGAAATAGTGTTTAATAGCTGCATAACAGTTGTTTGCTTAACATTTTGGAGCCAGATTTCCTTAACTGCAACATTCTTGTGACAATATCCACCTAGAGGAGATTGTAGTAGGTTGTATATAAGATAATAATTATAAACATGCCTAGTACCTAGCCTGACACATAAGATGTTAATTAGTTCATTTCTGCTGTAAAAGGATTTGCCTTATTTATTTGGAAAATTTATTTCTCCTGAATTTACCATGGTAAGAGTTAAACTAGTATTTATTTCTATTTTTTTCTTTCTCCTTTTTTGTTAAACGGCCAAATACTTAAGGGCAAAGAGATTAACATATGTTTTAGTCTGTTAAACTTTAAGTTGTTTAAACCTTATCAAAATTCTTTCAACAGTTACCTTTCAAAAGTTCTTTCAAAATTCACAATTCTTTTAAGAACTGAAGAACGCCAAGTGGCACTAATGTAGAGGAAAAAAAACGTTTGTTTTTCATCAATACTAAGCGGGTGCTAGATTCATCACACAACTTTGGGAACTCAGATTCTCTCCTTGCTGATTCATTAAACCTCAATGAAGGGGGCTTAGCCCACAAAAAATAATAGTCGTGTGGGTGCACATGTTGGAAAAGAAGTCAATTTGTCTCATTTTGCATAATATACTCTGGGAATGAATCCTTATTAGCAAAGCCTTAGGGTTACTAAGCAGCAGTTGCATACAGATTTCTGAGGAAAAATATGCCTTATTTTAGAATTGGAGCCCTCCAATCTGAGCGACACTTCATTCACAAATGTTATTCCCTCTTTCACTGAGAACAATCTTTTCCTTTTTGAAGCTGAAAAATTGCTTCCACTTTCGTTATATTCTTTCGGTTCCACTCTGAAGCGGTGTTGTTGAAGCTCAACTGTATTTTGCTCATTGCCTTATCAACGTCATATTTCTGGAATATCCTTCACACCAAAGGAAGTGGAGTATTTCACTGAACGTATCAATGGCTCAATTGCCTCATTGTGTTCTGGTAAAGATGAGGCAAGAGAACTTATTAGGTTGGTAGTTAAAGAGAGTTCAAGCACTTGTTGCGAATGTTTAATCTCTCAGTTCAGGCATTGGATGTCTGAATTCCAGGCTCTCTGAGCAGAAGAATTCACAGATCCTTGGCAGCCCATCTTCTTTCTATGCTACCCACACTCTGCCATCTCACCCTCCTCACACACAGTCACCTCTTCTGGACCATTATATACAGTTTCAAAACGTGCCTTTTATTTGCATTGACTCATCAAATCTTACTTATCTGACTTGTGTCTCCTTATTTTTAAAAACTCCAAGGTAAGTTCACATAACTAACTGTTGAATCTTCTTTTTAGTTTGGGCATAAGAGTTCATTAGGAGAATCAGCCAAATGGGTTAAAGCCAGACTTGTGCTTGGGGGTTAGAGGTGATTTTGTAGGAAGGACTTGGAATAGTCATAAGCAAAGAGAAAGAGAGGACCAAATTGTTCTACATTTTAGAGCATAGCAAGGATCTAACTGCTATGTCAAAATCTTCCTTAGGTATAAGGTGCTTGTGTAAATCCAGGAAAAGAAAAAGCAAGCCAAGAGGTCAAAAATGAAGATGAGGTCCTAAAAAGCAGGAATGGATTGGCTGTAGGACTTTTGATAAGGCCAGAGCTTAGGTCATTTGTATCAGTTGCCGCTTGTATGGAGCTTTGTGGAATTGTCTGGATGGAAGATCAGAATGGTTCCAAGCTTCTCCAAAGTGCAATGCATGAACACAAAACACACCAAGAGCATATGGTTCAATATCAATCAACATTTCCTGAAACTCTCTCACCTATAGTCTTCCCACAAACTTTGAATATCCCTCTACTATGGTAATAATCTCAGTATCTATTTTCTCTCTCTCTCTCTCTCTTTCTCTTTCTCTTTTTCCTCATTCATCTGACACATCAGTTAGCATGTACACCCAGGATGTTACCTCTCTGTCTGCAGTATCGAGTACAATACCCAGCAGATTTGTCAAAGTGGCTTTTACTGGAGCAAGCTGTCATCTGGAAGAGATTTACAAATCCTGAGCCAATAATAAGGCAATGTGACCTGGATAGTGTAAGATCAAGTCAGGGAAATGCAGTTGCAAAGGGGTGAAGAGCTCTAAAATGGATTTAGAAGATCCAGTTGCATTCTCTAACGGTCATTTAATGTCCACCAAATATTGTTGCCAGAAAAATGAGGAGATCTCGTTAGTCATGCTGTCTTTGTGTCAGCAGTTGACACATTTTTCCTCTTATGGTAAAAGTTCCTGAAGCCAGGGATCAAACCAAACTCCTGAAGCAGTCCTGCATGACATTGAGAATCACATCTTCCACATTTCATTAGAATTGTAAGACAGTGGTTTGTAGCAAAAATTAAAAACCAAACAACAGAAAAAAAAAACTTGCAGGGAATCATGAACATTGTTGTCAACTAATCTTTGGGGACACATTGAAAAAAGTAGATTATGAAAGAACTTGAAAATGTTTGACTTTAAGATACTAAGATAAGGCAAGAGATTCGAAAAATGATTAAATTAACCAATAATTGATGGTAGAACAAAACGTGTGCTATAGTTGGGTGGCTCGGTTGATTAAGCATCTGACTTGAGCACAGGTCATGATCTCATAGTTCTTATATTCAGGGAACTCAGCAGGCTTTAGGCTGACGGTTGGAGCCTGCTTCAGATTCTCTCTCTCCCCCTCTCTCTGCCCTTCCCCTGCTCCTGCACTTGCTCGCTCACTCTCTCTCTCTCTCTCTCTCTCTCTCAAAAATAAATAAAGTAAACTTAAAAAACAACTTGTGCTGTAGTTTAACTTAGACAGATCATATTAATCCATGTTTTTAAAAATAGCTAGGGATGACTACCATTGTAGGCGTGAGAGTCTGGATGGGCCAAATCTAGACTCTCCCTGTTCACACATCCTTCACCAGCTTCTAGCTGTTTCTTATCTCCTCTTCACAGGAAAGCTCCTCAAGGCTGTATTTTCTTCCTGTGTCTTCACATGCTGAGATGGAAACCCTACCCTGCATGGGAACCTTACCCTACGCAAAAGGTCAGGTGACCTGAGCTTTTCACTGTCTCCCACTCAAATAGGCTTCTGTGTCTGTTCTACTGAAAATGGTTCTATCAAGTTCAACAACTATTCACATTTTACCAAATACCTATTATGTTCAAAGCAGATAACAATGATCTCAAACCGGATTCTGGCCTTATTCTGAGAATGCAAGGATGTGAAAGGTTGCTGAGAAAGGTGCCACCTACCCCTTGTCAGATGCTATTCTGTGCGGATAGCAGGTGGATATATTGACATTTCTCTTATGAATCAAATTCTAAAACAAAATTCTATGCTACCACAGACCAAACAGAGCCTGAGAATAAAGTTTAGTGAGCAAATATATAATGGCTTTTGCTTTTTTTATATTGAAGATGTAAACTAGCTGGTAGTCAAAACAGTAACAAATAGGTAAACAGCATATTGGATATGCATTTGCAATATAGAAGGCAGAGTGTTAATATTTATATAAAGAGGTCTTTGAAGAAAGACTGAAGCTTCCCTAGGAGGATAAGCAAAGAATGCAAAAGCAATTCACACAGACAAAAGCAATACAAATGGTCCTTTTTCAGGGTCTCAGTAATTTACAAAAGTTAAAGTAAATGAATAGCTGGATGCCAAGGTTTACTGTTTACATTGCAGTGATTTTAAGCTTTTGAAACTTCATGTGAAGAAGAGAGAGTGGAGAGAGTGCTCTCTTTCAGTACAAGTGGGGATGGGAAGTAGTAGAAACCTCATGTTTGGGAGTTTGTAATAGACACCAAGAACCCTAAAATTATTCATTTCCTTTGACGTTGAAATTTCACTTCTGGAAATGTATGCTAAGTAAATTAATTATAGATGTACATAAGTGGAGAACAGGAAGGGTGTTTGTGGTAATCCAGTGTTACCCAGCTGTAGGCCACCCAGGCTCCTTGGAATACTAATAGGACACCAACCAACACTAGGCAAATCCCTGATTTATGCTACATAAGTCTCTGGCATGGAAGTCTTACCCTACATGGAAGGGCTGGTGACCCATGCTTGCTTGCTTCTTGCTGTCTACTGACATCATGGCCATCACACACACTGTATCTTAGTTTCCACTCCCTCTTACAGAGATAGAGGAAATTAAATGCTCATTCCAACAATACAGCCATCAGGATTCCTTCTCATTCAGATCACAGCTGAATTCCATGAGAAAAACTAAAGTTTCTAGAGACTACTAGACTAGTTTCTTCCTCATAATGCTTGCCAAAAGTATAAGCCCATCCAGATATCTGTACTCACCTGAATTCTAGTGCTGTGATGCACTGAGCATTCTTGCTTTAATTAAGACTCTCACACTTCCCTTTTCTTCCAAATCCCTTTATCAGGACTTAGGAAAACCCACCAGAAAATTCCTCACTATCTGCTACCTCCACACTTCTGCTAAAACTGACTTTCCTTGAATCCACATGGCTTCTCCTGTATTTTATCCAGTAGAATCATATGTATTTTAGATGGAAGGTCAGTGTCATCTTTTTCTGTCCTACGCATTTATTCTTACTCCTGATAAAGAAAGGCTCACCCCTTGCTACATGCCCCCTCTATCCCTCCTCACTGTTGTCCTCCTCTGGCTCTTGCAAATTATGCCTCATGCATTGTAATCTTTGTTGTCTGGCTGACTATCTTTAACTCTGGCTTGCAGATGAGATTGGGTGGTTCAGAGTAGTATGGCTATAGACTCAACTCTGGCTTTTGAATCAACATGAGAAACACATCTACACTTTGCCCCTCAGACACTCTCTCCCATGGCCTCTAAGTTGCCCACTGACACTCACCACACCTTGAAATGGCTCCAACTCCATAATCTCAACCTTCTGGTCCATGCTTCATTTCTGCTGATCATGTTCTTTGGTCTGCAAACTGCTCCACTTTCTGTCCATCAGCCACTCCAGTCACTTCTTTCCATACCCAGCTTCATTCCAATCCTTTTCTTACTAACTTCCTAAATCCTCTGACATCTTTGACCCTTCATGGCACATCCTTGGGAAAACATCCATCCTGGATGAACTAAACTTTAACCTCTTGAAGTCAATGCCACACTGTGAAGTTGAAGCAGAGGAAACCTCACAAGGAAGCACTTTGATACTTCTATAAAATCAAAGTCCAACTGCAAACTGGGCTCCAATCTGCTTAGAATCCTACCACGCTTCCCATCAGCTGTCTGGTCCTCTTTCAAAAATGGCTTTAAAGTTTTTCCACACTCTATAAACACCTCATCTACCTCCCAAATATTAGCAGATGACTTTATAACTTTCTTTGCAAGAAATTTCTTAAAAAGGCAACTACTTTAGCTTCTGTGCTAAAATGTCCAAACCTGCCTACATCTGCTCTCATTGTACCTTCATCTGCCTGTGAGTGGAGAGTTCCCTCTTACTCTACAAGGTCAGCCCCATCCTGTAGGTGCTTTGCTCACATCTGCACCACCTCTCAGGAGACTCACCCTTCCCAACTCATGATTACTTCTTCCGTGTGGTTGATAGCTTTTTTTCTAAGCTTATTTATTAGGGGAGAGGAGGCCAGAGAGAGAGGGAGGGACAGGATCACAAGCAGGCTTCACACTATCAGCACAGACCCCAAAGCAGGGCTCAATCCCATGAGCCATGAGATCATGACCTCAACTGAAATCAAGAATGGGACACTTAACCGACTGAGCCATCCAGAAGTCCCATGCATGTTGAATAACTTCTTATCAGGAAACAAGAGAAGTGCAAATCTCTTGCTTCTTTAAAACGTGAAAAAACTAACCCTAGTCCTTCAACCTTCAATCTTCTTCTCTGCCATATTCTCTACCCGCACCTTCACAAATAGCAGAAAAAATTATCTACCGTAAACACAGAATTGGAAAGCAGATTGACATAGGATCACACCTGATTTTGCCATTTACCATATGGGTGATTACAAGTAAAAACTGAACTTCTCTGAGCCTCAGTTTTCTCATCTCCGAAAGAATATACACATAATTCCTCCTTCATAGGGATCTTACAGGTGTTAAATAAGTCAGTGCACCTAAAGCACCATGCAGACCGACTGAGATCTGGCAAATGCTTTAAATACTACTTATAATTGTTATTTATAGCCAAATTTCTGGAAATAGCTGAGTGCACATGCCATCCCCATGCTCTTACACCCCCTTTGCACTTCAGTGAACTGCACTGTCTGCTCCATTACAACACTCCACACTAGCTCTTCTTAAGATTGCCAATGACCTTCAGTTCCTTTGATTCAGTGAGTGCGTTTCAGTTTCCATTTAATTTGATTTCTCAGCAGCCTTGAATAAATTACTTAAATATATCTATATTTCCTTGCCTTGTCCCGCATGATCCCTGACTCTAGCTGATTTTTCTGTGTCTTTTACCCAACGTGAAGATATTATTTAATATACATTTTTATTTCACTTCCATGTTAAGAACTTATAGCTCTGTAAAATAATTTTATTATACAGCTAAAGTTAATAGGATATTGCATTTTTAGATCTAAAATAAAGTCCCTATGCCATAAATTAAAAGGACATAGACTCTTAAATTATTTATAAAAAAATTCAAACCATTGAAAAGTTAAAAAAAATCTATCACCTCAATACCCAGCAAAATGCAATCACTTTAATATTTTTTTTGTTTGTGTGTGTGTGTGTGTGTGTGTGTGTGTAGGAATTCACACACACACACACACACACACACACACAAAACAAAGCAAATATTTTTGAGGAAACATATCTGAATCAGAGGTACTCAATTAACAAATAATCTATGTTCTGACACACCGAGCATAGAGGCAGAGGACTGGGTACGTTGCATATGTTTAAGGTCTGGGTTCTTAATTTGGGAAGCCATGGACACATTCTGCAGTTAGATGGAACTCACCATGTTTCAGCTGAGTAATGCAGCCTCACAAATCATCCCAACATGTAGCAGCCCTCAAAATACTCATTCATTTGCTCTAGATGAGGTGCGTTGGCAGCCTGGGCTACGCTCAGCCAGCAGACCTCTTGCTGGCCTCTCCTGAGGTTTTCTTATGCAAGGGCAGTCACCAAGAGGTTCAACTGACATGAGATGGTAAGAGATGCCCTTACTTATATGTCTGGTGTTGGTGCTGGCCAACATGGCCACATGGTTTCCCATCCTATATAAGATTAGCCGCGGTGTCCATACATGGAGGGAAGCAGGTGGCAAGGGAATGAAAACAGCTGCAAAGTTTCACAAGGCAAGACTCAGAAAGCACAGAATGTCTGAAATATTCTCTGGGTCAAAGCAAGTCCCAAGTCCAGACAGATTCAAGGGGAATAAAAAAATCTGCTTCTTGATGGGAGAAGAGATAAACTCACAGTATAAAAAAATGTGCCAACAGAGATGAGAGGAACTGCAGCCATCTTGGCAATTCTGTTTCTCAAAATCACTTCTTGGACTAATGTTTCTAAGAGCATAAAATAAATTGTGCAGAATTACAAAGGAAACCAATTATAGAGTAATCCAATTACATATTTTTGAACTAGATTGTTGATGTACTAATATGAGTTCTTTCTTTTTGCCATTAAGAATACAATATCTACTAGTGAGTCTAATAAATACCATCATTTTAAAATTAGTAATGAGCACTATGATATTTTGAGAACCCGCAATGCCTGTAATGCAGTCTTTTTCTTAACCATGGTTTTCTATTGATAACAAACTCACACTTTTTTTGGCTTGTTTCTTACATTCATAAATGAAGGAAATACAAACTTTCCATCAGAAGTCAGAGGAAATAAAGATGTAAGTCTCCCACCTAAATTCATGAACGCCTGAGGTCTGAGGACTCAGGTGAAGCAGCCTGTTTTAGGTGTGTGACTTGCTTCTATGGGTGTGATATTCTGTGTCCCTACAGTACAAGGTATAATCTGCGTATACCGGAGCCTTGTATCTGAGGGGTCCATACTCACACTCGGCATTCCTGCATCCAGCAAATATTGCTCTGGTGTTCATGCTGGGTCAGGCTTTCCCTGTCTCATATCCAGAGCTCTGGGGATACAGTGATGAATGAAATAGGCAATGTCCCTGCCTTTGCAGAGAACAGGTGAATTCGAGTGTGTGTTATCTTCTCATGAATAAGTGAATCACTCCTGCTGTTACTTCTATCACGGAGGGACTAGTTGTAGCAGAGTAATTTTTTTTGTACTGTAAACAGAGGCTTTACACATGATCTAGTACAAAGCCCTGCTGTACTTGGCAGATGTTGGGTAAGTATTTCTTAAATGAGTGAAGAGCTATTCTTTGTCACCTAGTAGTAATAATAACAAATTTCAGAAAGCATTGCTGTAGCTCTTTTTCCCAAGTAGAAAAATTCAAATTATTTGTCTCTATGATAACTTGATCGGCAATAAAAGCAAACAAGATAAAGTATATTAAGTGGTAAGAGTTTATCTGGGAAGAGATGTTTTTATGAATACCTTGTGATTAAACATAATGTAAGCATACCCTTTGATGATGTTAATGTATGAGAGTATATCCAAGGAAATTATTTAAATGGGTACTGTGAGCACAATATTAGTTATGGAGCCAATTTTTAAATTACTATTGACTATAAGACTGCATCTGTTAAAATAGCAATTTTCTCTAAGGTAGTTTCTATGTTTACCATAAAATAGCGGTAGCTTGATCTTTGATAGAAGATGAAATTGGGTTTTCATCCAAAGAGGCAATAAATAGTCACATGCTCATTCTCAGCATCTTCCTGCCATTGACCTCATTCCTCCTCACTATTCCTGGAGAGTAATAACAGGAAGATTTTTTTTATTATTAATATTGCTACTTTCTCATAAGAGAATAAAGCATATGAGAGAGTAAGTACAGTAAAATTTCTGTACTATTGTTAAAAGGCTGAAATCACATGAGTATGTAGGAGATTAGAGTAATTAGCCTCAGTTATCTCTCAATTACATAGTCAGTCTCATCATTTAATTCAGGCTAGATTATCCACCCACTTGACCCTCTTCTTTTTATTACAATCCATTTACCTTCTCCCAGATTTATTGCCTTTTCTATCTCTTCAGGTTCCCATGGGCCAACACTCTATTTATGCCCTTAATAACAAAATGCACTGAATTTTGTCACTAATTTCCATGGTTCACATCTTAGAAATTCCTTAATTTGATCCAGTCCTGCATCTGCCTTCTTTCCTGCTATGTTCTGACTGGTAGAAAAATAACATATAAACATTGTTATAAACATTTATTTATATAAATAAATTACTTATAATACAGATATAAATACATATGTAGATAGATACATAGATACATACATAGATAGATACATAGATACATAGATACATAGATACATAGATGATAGAATCTAGACTCTGGCCTCTCTCTCTACATATCTACAGTCTCACTTTTGCTTGGTCTCCTATGTCTCCTGGGAATTCCCTTCTCCCTTTCTCCCCAGCATACATCCTGAGCATTCATCAAGTGCATCTAACACCTGTCCAACACTCCCCCGTGTTATGCTTCACATTTAAACATGCCTTCTAAATTATAGAGAAAAAGGAAATCATTCATCAGAACTACCTTCTCTCTTCTCTGAACCTCTCACTAATATAACAGTATTTATTTTCTTTACCTCCTCTTATTGAATATCTGAGGTTGGAGATCACATTGCCTAATCTTTTCACTTCTGATCTAGATTAACATCATCTTCAGAACTTTGGGGGAATTCTTTCCATCAGTAATTCTCTCTTTTCTGTATCCTCAATCATTCCTTCTCTGCAGAATTACCCCCCTTATCTTATAAACAGAATTATGTCCTATTTTATTAGCAAACAAAAGCAAACAAACCAAAAGAAGAAAAGGAAGAGGGGAAGGAGAAGACAAAAAGGAAGACCAGAAAAGGGAGGAGGAAGCTGAGGGAAAAAAAAGAAGTAAACGAATAAAGAAAATCTGTTTTTAAGATTTGTGTATTTCTAGCTTTATATTTTGCTCCAGTCTTCTCTTCACATCCATGCTCCTGGAAGGTGTAATCTATCCTCTCTCTACCTGGTTGCTTGCCTCTTCATTAAGTCTTTCATCTATTGTAAACTGACTCCTGTTGCACTCAAACCACTCTTGATAATGTAATAAAAATTTCTCCTCATTTCCCTTGACCTGTTGGTCACAGCAGATACTATTAATCCCGTTCATCTCGAGACTTTCTCTCATCTTATCTGACACACTCATATCAGCTTCTGGCCTTTATGCCTACCACTGTTGTCTTTTCCATCTCATTCTATTGCCTGAGCTTTTATTTCTCTGTCCACTTATTAAATGTAGTTTTACCCCATTTGCCTTTTTCGTGTGTGTGTGGTCTTCCCTTAGGTCCATATAAAGGCTTCAATGCTCACCAAATGTTGCCAGGTTCTCTCTCTCTCTGTCTTTGTCTCTGTCTCTCTCTCTTTCTGTGTTTCTTGGGCTTCCTACTGCTTACTTTAAAGTGGATACAAATAGAAACTTCAATATCACATTCAGATGGAATGCATTACCTTCATTGTCCTTCCGATACATGTACGAGGCATTAAGTTGTTCCTCCATTACCCTGTGTTACCCAAAAGTAAGGTACGTCACATCAGAAATCTGGGTGTCTTCTTCAGCTCTGACTCTGCTCTCATGGCCAATCAGTTTCCCCTCCCATTGATTTCTGGAATCCATTTCATGTTCTCTTCTACCCTTGACATTGCTTTCAGTTCAAGCCCCATCATCTCTTACTTCGATCAGAAAGACATTAATGCCCCAGTCCTAAAAGGTGTAATTTCTGATCTCACTGCTATTCTCTCACACAGTATTCTGCACTTCAGCCCTTCCAAAGTACTTGATTTTCTCTAAAAAGATCATGTTCTATGAGAACACGTACTTCTGCACACAGTTCTGCTGAGAATCACCTTGCCACTCTCTCCCACTACTTAATCCTCTGGACATTATTTGTTTATCCTCTGAAACTCATTTAAAACCTTACCTATTGGGGTGCCTAGGTGGCTCAATTGTTTAAGCATCCAACTCTTGATTTGGGCTAAGGTCATGAGCTTACAAGTGGTCGTGAGGTTGTGAGCTCAAGCCCCCCATAGTGTCTGGCCCCCTTCTGTGATTGCAGCCTGCTTAAGAGTCTCTCTCTTTCCCTCTCCCCCTGCTGCTCTTCCTCTCTCTCTCTCAAAACAACCGCAGCAGCAACAACACAACATTGCCTCCTTAGTGAAGGCTTCTTTTGTTTTCACTCACAATTAGGCACTTATAGTATAGAAAATACTTGTATGTATAACTGTTTTGGACTGCCTATTGATTTAAGATTATCAGCTCCACTAGACTAAAAGGTAACTAAGAGAAAAAACTATGTTTTATTAACTTTCCTTTCTCCAATGCCTAGCACAATGTCTGAGCCATTTTAGACAATGTTGGTGAATGAATGAACAAATTTGGGGGCACCACCCCGGCTAACATAAATACATTTATATATTTCAAAAAATACAATGGCATGAAAAGTCATCCTTAACACAAAAAGCAAGTAAAGAGAAGGTGGGGTTTTATAGCAAATTTCCTATATAGCATGGCTTCCTATGTGATACCAGAGTCCCAATGCTCTAGAGAACATCTAAGTGAGTGACAGTCAAACTTTAAGCAACAAGATGATTAAAAGAGCTGATACTAGTTTTCAAACTGGTTCTTCAAGATATTGGACACTGATGCAGCCATGATTCCTATTCTGAAGATCTTGGTTTCTATTAAATTAGAGAAGGTGTGGGGATTTAAGCCCCATTCCAAAGGTGAAGAAAGTGAGGATAAAGCATTTAAGAAGTAACTTCATGAGCAATTTTGGGCTCATAGTTGGAACAGTACCTCCTTTCCTCAGCCCAAAAAGCATTCCACAATGCAAGTGAGAGTAGAGTTACAATTAGAATAACCTTTCATTCAGTTCAGCTTATGAATACATACACTATTCACAAACTTCAATACTTTATTATTAGCAGTACTTTGCTTGTGAATATATCCCTCCACTGATCAACGCACACCTGTGTGTCTTGACAGTAAAGTTGAAAATCGTTTCATTAGACTATTGAAAGGCTCACCGAACATCTTCCCTTTCTTGGAAAGCTTTAAAAAATGTAAAAATTTTAAAAAGACCTCTATGATGTAGTGTTCAGTTACATTTACATACTTGCCATTAGCAAATATATATTTCTCAAAAAATATATAGATTTTTAGTGTGATGTGGTACCTTGGACTAGAGCCTGGAGCCGAGAAAGGATATTAATGGACAACACTGTGGAAATCTGACAAAGGCTCTAGGTTAGATAGCACTATTATAGCAATGTTAACTTAGTTTGAAGAAATGTTTCATGACTATGCAATATGTTAGCACTGGGGGAACTGGGTGAGGAGCATGTGGGAACTCTCTGTACTATCTTGGCAACATTATGTAAATCTAAAAATATTTTAAAATAAAAAGCTTTTTTGAAATGTCCATTCACCCTTACAGAGATGCTCTTTTGAAATTATTATTGCTATGAAAAAGCAAGTGAATTGGTTCCCAGATTCATTATATATTTATCACCTGAAAACATGCAGTGGATACAGTAACAAAAAGCTAGAGGAGTGGATTCCCAGCAAAGATCAGCATCACACCCTTTAATAAGTAAACATGAGCTTACAGCTGTTTTGACATTACTGCCTGGCCATTGCAGGGAAAGGGAATGAAGTGCCAGGAGATAAAATTGATTTTTTGCTCCTTCTGCTAGATAATAATGCCTAACATCTATCTTACTTTTAAGATCAAGGCAGGAACTAAGACACAGCCTAGAGGGAAAAATATCAAAATCAATATCATGCATTATATCCTCGCCACATATGATTCATGCTAAAGTTAATACAATGGATATAGGACAGACCTAGTAATATCTATTTAGAATTGTTTTTTCAAGATTAGAGTTTGTGATCATTTCCACGTGCCAAGGTTATGTTTCTGGTACATTAACAAGCATGTGTGGGTGGGGGAGAGGCGGGTAATGTATTACAGATCGGGCCAGAAATCAAAACAGAATGCAGGAGATGTGAAAGACGGTTTGTTTTATTCCCACCTTCATACAACTGACAGTGATGGTCACGAGCTAAGGGACACATGGCCAGCATTCATTTAGCTGCCTTAAGTTCTCATTTATCTAATGGGCATGCATTGAACACCTACACCTACTGTGCACTTAGAGAAGGGTATTAAAAGGAAAGAACTCATACTGCAGGGCACAAAAGCTTACAGAGCAGTAGACTGAAATAATCTATTTTTTCTCTCTTTCCTATAATACATAATTCTCACTGACATTAGTAGGATTTAAAAATGAATAGGGAATGAAAAATTGTACTTTATTTCCATTTTTGCCTTATCCTTAGCAGCATCTGCCCAGTGTAAATACAGTTACATGATTCACAGCCTTAATGTGGGTACAGTGGCATCAGGAAATGTTAGAAATGCTTGTACCACAGCCTGCGTCTCAAACTGATATGATTCTTGTCAGCGTGCTTGCATTTTAGATGGAAATAATACAATGATAATGTTCAGAGTGAGGTTCAGAATTTTTGAAAACTAAATGTGCTTTCTATATTCAAAGACAGAGATGAAACCCCTCCTTGATACCACAATTTGCAAACTATCAACAATGTGACTATAAATTCTTATTTTAAAGATCATATTTTAATTATAATGCAAACCCCAAATTCTTAGTAATAGCTGCTAACACTCAGTGACTACTTACCACATGTGAAGCACCCTGCTAAGTGCTTGTGGACTTCTTGCTAATAATTTTATGCCTTAAAAACCATTGTTAGCAGATTGTTTGTTACATAAGATACCAAGTGTTAGGGAGATAAACGTTGGAAGCCATTTTCTGAACTTATTAAATTGAGAAAACCTCCTTGTGAGGTAAGGTGGGTTTGCAAGGTGGGGTTTCCTGCCATCAGATGGTGACTGATGTCTACTCCCCACTCAATTATTTTGGCTTAAGCAGATTCCCCCCAAGGCACCTTGTTGACTGGCATCAGGAGTAATTTGCCCCTTTATCCTAAAAATGTGCTAATTGTACCTTGTGAAGGAATTTATAGGAATTTCTTCTTTTGTGATTATAGGAACAAATATTACATTTCCTGAGAAACTTGTTTTTCTTTCCCTCAAGAAAACAGGCTATTGACCCCTGCTTAACAAACAGCTAACTTTTGCCTGCACTATGCTAAAAACATTGCCTTGTATTTGAATGCTGAGGATACCTTCTGTCCCCATATGATAAGCATCTAAATCACCTACAATCAATCACTATTGATAAAGATTATGCATGAGTCTTATACCAACCTATGTTCTGGGAAATTTTTACACACAAAAGAATCTGTCATCAGAAATCATTGTCTAAGGCAAATGTCACTTCTGCTTTGTGCCCCATACATTTTTTCGATCAATAAAGGTGACTCTCCAGTCAGGGTAGAGTAGCCTGCCCGGAGAGCAGAAAGAAACTCGAGGCTGTCTCACTCTCTCTTTCACCAACACCGTTCATCCTTCAGGGAGCCCTGGACCTGCTAGAGCTGGACTCTGGCAGTAAATGACTCAAAGTGATACAGCTAGTTATGTGGTCATCTATGGTTCAAACTCAGGCTCTCTAAATGCAGAATACACACTCAGAATCACCCCGTCTGATCAATGCTGTTTTCCCAGATTAAACATTTCGTTACTACCCCAGAATTTCTTTGCTTCTTAAAATAATAAAATTGTTCTCACTACTGGATAAAGCCTTTGGTTTTTTTTCTTGGTTTTCTCCAGAAGATCACAAGATACACTACAACATTGCCTTTAACCTGATTCTTAAAACTCCCTTAGAAAAGAAAGGTTCTGGTTTCTAGCATTAAAAAAAAAGTAAATGTTTAAGTCATAAAAGGAAAAGGAGAAGAAAGTTGATCATTGCATTTGGAAGAAGAAATTTCAGAGTTGGATGGCACAAAAGGGACAGTAGACAAGGGCATGAGCATAACTTTTGCCAGTGAGTGGCATCATCCCCAGAGACCTGGTAGCACTGTGTCCAGTGCAAATATTATATAAAATACAGAATAAATGAGTCCTGGAGACCACATAGAGTAATAGGGATCCTGGCAGGCATGGACACCAGTGCCACAAGCAGGGACAAGAGAAGGCCCTGCCCTACGCAAAGAGAGGAAGTAAGAGAAGGGAAGACCATCACCAACATCAAGACTGGCTCTGGCACAGGGCGCCTGGGTGGTTCAGTACATTGAACTTCCAACTTTGGCTCAGGTCATGACCTCGCAATTCATGAGCTCGAGCCCCACATTGGGCTCTCTGCTGTCAGCACAGAGCCTGCTTTGGATCCTCTGTCCCCCTCTCTCTGTATCCCTCCCTGACTCACATTCTCTCTCCCAAAAATCAATAAATATTTAAAAAGCAAAAACAAAATAAAGGTCGGCTCTGGTGTGCACATAGCCTTGTGTAAAAAAACAAACCAAACAAACAAACAAAACCGTATTTTGAAAGAGCTTGGTAGTGGGTTTCTTCTCCTGGTGCCCAAAGTAATACAGTTGCAAATTTAGGATTATTGAGAAGGTCACCAATGCTTCCAATGCAGAGGCAGTGTGGACCGCAGGGTGCTCAGGGACGGCATGCCAGGGTGGCAGTGAGGTGAGCCCCATTCAGCACCACCTAGACCCAAGGAGGGGGCCAACCTGCCTCCTATGGAAGGGATTCTAAGCAAAGAGTAATAAAAGACATTTCAAAAGAAATGCAGGGAAAAGGGAAAGATGGCCTTCTGACAAAGCACTGCCAGCAGGGCAAGCATCTGCGAGCCTACCACCCAGGGCCCACTTCATGATCCAGCCACAGACGCCACGTGATGGAAGACAAGGAACTACAGCCCCGCCTCCTGAAGTTGAATGAGGAAAGCAAAACCTTCCTCCTTCCCACCCTACCTCCATGAGAAACGTGCTTATTACTTGGTAGTTATTAAATATAATTATTAATCCATTCAGGCACTGTGAAATGATTGCAGAAAGTTGAAGGCTTTACAACTTAACCTCAAAAACTCTTCCTTCCCTCCACAAATTAGCTGTGTGGTCAGTGGGCACGTGGAATAACCTACATCACCGTCTCCAGAGCGGCCACATCTATCATTCTGAAAGCTAATAATCCTTGGCTTGCTTAAAGAGTATAAGGCAAAGCAGGTCCCTTCCCCTTGAAGCTAGGAGTGCCTTTTGGCAAGTGTTTTTAGTTCTATGACATGCTATGTGACATTTTATGTGACAAGTACTCCCAAAAAGGGCTGAAGAGGGAGAAAATGCACCCTCCAAAGGCAAGGGATCCATCGAGAATGATTCTGGTGCAGCATGATCTCCCTCTGCCTCAATCCTGTTATTTATAGCAGCACTTCGGTTGAGATCCCCAGGCGACTTCTCTTTCTGTGGAACTAGAAGTGAGAAGTGCTTCAGGGAGAGGCCTCGCCGGCACCTCGGTGCCTCGGGAAGATTCTGCACACACGGCTCGGAATGGTGTCAAAGCCCCCATCTGGGTACACAGGGTGGATACATCACTGGCTTCTCTGCCCAGTCCGGATACGAACGTGTGGAATCTGGTGCACACATGTCAGCTTTTCCTCTGGAAAAGGAAGGGGAGTCCGTGGGGGGTGATGATACGTGTGCGTTTCTATGTGTGTGTGTGTGGAGGGGCTGATGAAACACGATTCCAGTCCATTTCTTTGGATCTGTTTCATTTGTATCCAAATGCTCTTGCTTTTCCTTACTATATTATCTCGAGAATGGGTACCTCTCACCTCTTTAAAGATGGAACTTCCCTAGGATTGCTGTTCCTGAGGTTTCCACTCATTGTTACATGGGGCACAGGGTCCATTCAGATTCCACTCCCATGGAAAGACAAGGGGCTTCAGAATCACACTCGCTCACAGGTGCAGATGCAAGCATGACCCATTATCACTTGTCCGGGCAACACTTCCTGAGCACCTATGTGTCAGATGCTGAAATTCCCAGTTGTGCAAGTCTCACTCATAAGGCACTTCTGAGGTAATGAGGATAACAGAGGACACCTGAGGGAATGCAGCCTCAGATGTGGAGTGGAATCAAGGGCCATAAAGAAAAGGCAACTGGAGTGCAGGGTGATGGGAAAGATTGGCGGACAAGAGGACACTTGAACAGAACTTGAGGAGAAAGAGCGAGCCGTACAGACTTCTGAGGAAAGGGAAGGGCACTCTGTGCAGAGCAAACAGTAAGACGCAGGGCCAAGAATGGGAGCGTCCACCTGAAGAGTCAAAGAGCCAGTATAGATGAGGACATGGAGCCAGGAGGAATGTGCAGGAGATTTAGTCACTTTGATACATGATCTCCTCAAAGTTTTAACATTCAACCAAATATGAGATGAATAATACATATCTTTGGGGTTATTATAAGGGCTACGGCAAAATTTTCCAAGGGGTTTATTACATATCTGGTTCAAAGTAGGGACCTAGCCATTCTCCATTTTCAAGACCTCCGTCTCTCGTCTTTCCCTCTGTGCCTAGCCCTGTGCCTTGGGAGCCCAACCACTATAAACTACATTATCTGCTCCTTGGTGTGCCTGATCAAAGGCCAAGGAGAGAGATGATGAAATATTTCCTTCCAACTTCCTTCCTTCCTTGGTGGTACATTTCTTTCAATAGCTAGCTAAAGTTCCCCAGGAATATAGCTTTGTGACATTGTGATTTATTTACTGATGGATGGATATTGTGATATATTTAAAAAATTAATGTTTACTTATTTTTGAAGGAGAGAGAGACAGAGCATGAGCAGGGGAGGAGCAGAGAGGGAGACACAGAATACAAAGCAGGCTCCAGGCCCTGAGCTGTCAGCACAGAGCCCAACATGGGGCTCAAACCCACTAACCAAGAGATCATGACCTGAACCAAAGTCAGATGCTCAACTGACTGAGCCACCCAGGCGCCCTTGATATTGTGATTTATAAGAAGAAATGTACATTTGTTTTTCACCCCAATTTTTGGGAGAGAACTCCTAAAACTCTTGGAATTTTCTAAGAGATGAGAGAGATAAAGGTATTTCTGATTTTATGGTAACCATAAAGGTAGCCATACCTGACTTTATGATAATTAGGCGACTTTTGGAAAGCCCTTAGGTCTCTTAAGGATGGGGGCTAGTTGCCTGGAGAACCAAGCATGTGATTGGAGAGTTAGAACACTCCTTCCTAACTTCCCGACCTCTGAGAGGGGTAAGACCTTGGAGACTGAACGAATTTCCAATGGCCAATGATTCAATCACTTGTGCCTATGTCATGAAGCCTCCATAAAAATTCAAAGGGATGGGGTTCAGAGATCTTCTGGGTGATGAACATGTGGAGATTGGGACAGTAGCAGCATACCCAGAGACAGTGAGGAAGCTCGTCCACATTGTCCTACTCGCCCTATTTATCTCTTCCATCTGGCTGTTCCTGAGTTATATATTTTTTTATAATAAACTGGTAATCTAGTACATAAACTGTTTTCCTATACTGTGGGTCACCCTAACAAATTAATAGAACCTGAAGAGACAATTGTAGGGATCTCTGATTTATAGGCAATTAGTCAGGAGCACAGGTAACAACCCAGAGACTGTCATCTGAAGTGGGAGGAAAGAGGCAGTGTTGTGGGGTTGAGCCCTTCGCCTGTGGGATCTGATGTTATCTCCAGGTAAATTGTGTCAGAAAAGAGTTAAACTATAGAAAGTCCAGCTGGTGTCACAGAATCCGTGAAGTGTGGAAAACCCACATATATGGTATCAGGAATGAAGTAGTGTTGTAGAGAAATAATGAGAGTAGAGGAGATCCACAGTAGTGTGTTTTCTTCTTACATTAGCCCCTTATAGAAAGTCCTTCCTCCATGTTTCCTGTTATGTTGGGTTCTTTCAACACTCTTTCCTCTCTGTGTCCTTCCAACTTTATGGATGGCGATTACTGTCTGTAATTTGTTGTCTCACAACATAGCATCATTCCTCATTTGTTTGCCTTTTTGTTTGTCTAGCTCTGACCATGCCTCTGGTGGTAGCGTGGGCCTTAAATTTTCTGAGTTTGAACCATTTGGCATAAATTCTGTTCCTTGCTAGGAGACTGATAGAGAGGCATTCAACAAATATTATTATTGTTGCTACTTTGGTTGTTATTTATACTCTTCTCACCAACTCGTTCAACCCACATGCAAACTATAATCATGCCAGATTGTAGCTATTACCAGAAGACATAAATCCCCCAGAACATGGTGTAAGGGAGAAAAAAATAATTTTCCCTTTATTATTCTAGGTCTTGGCTGAGACCCACCTGTAGCAAAACACAGATTAGCAGGACAAAAACAAACAAGTTGAATAACATGTATACCTCTTGTATACGCGAGAGATAGGAGAAAAACTGAGTATTACCTCCCCTGATGGCCTAAGCCGCCACCTTAAATACCATCTCTAGCTAAAGACAAAGGAAGATGTTGAGGCTGGGGGTTTTGTGGTAGGTTTTTCAGATAAATCTCAGTAAACAAGGTTGTTATACAGATCTCAGTAGTTGACTCATCCATTGATAAAAGTTTCTATAGATTTAGTCATCTTTATAGGGAGGGAGAGGGAGATACCTTTATACCTGCGGGTTTCCCTTATAAATATAAATGCCTCTTACAAAGGGATAACTTTCAGATCTTCTTCTCCCTCTGCTGTTTCTTAAAATTAATTAGCCTAAAATAATCTTTACTCCAAAGAGGCATGTTTTGGCCTGACAATTTCTGATCCCCTTCCACAGTCACACCCAAAATACTGAGGTACTCCGTATTTTTTTGAAGAAAACATTGAGACCAAAGAGGAGCAGAATACAGACTCAACTTTCTTCCAGTCTGTATTAGTTTCCTGTGACTGTTAAAACAAATGATACAAACTGCATGGCTTAAAAATACAGAAATTCATCCATTCTCTCACAATTCTGAAGGCCAGAAGTCTGACATCAAAGTGTAGTCAGGGCCATAGTCTCTCAGGAGGTTCTAAGAGGAGAAATTTCCCTTGCCTTTTTCAGATTTGGTGGCTCCAGACATTCTTTGGCTTGTGGCCACAGTGCCTTTTCTTCTTCTCTGTCTTCTCTTCTGTAAATCTTTCTTATAAGGACATACCTGATTCCATTTAAGTCTACCCAGATGACCTAGGATAAAGCTCTTTCTCTCAAGATCTTTAACTTAATCTCACCTTTTGTTATATAAGGTAACACTCCTGGGTTCCAGGGATTTAGAATATGGACCTATCTTTTGGAGAGGAGAAGGTCACCATTTAACCCAGGACACAACTCTTCCTTGTTTTTCTATTTTTAGCTGCTCTAATATGGCACAACCTTCTCTCATTTTCCAGCCTCCTTCCTTTGTGTCTTTCCTTGCATTCTAGTTGTTATTGTTTTTTGTTTTTGTTTTCATTTTTCCCCTCCCATCAGAATCTAAATAACAGAATGACTTTGCTCATTTCTTGTACAATTTCTTCAAAGCTGAGTAGTTACTCATTGAACCCACAGAAGAGTTCTTTCAATTTCTTTTGCCCAAAATAGTTTTTCCTAGAGATATAAAAGATTCTCAAACATTTCCTAGAACTTTCTTTGTGGAAACAAAGAACCTGGAGGAAAACTGGTTCATTTTATCCCCTGGAGAATTAAACACATGAAGGTTCAGGGACTCTAGGACATTCATTTATGTTATCACCTGTGAAAAGCAACATGTCCAACTTAACTTTGACAATATTTAAGACTGATCTTTATCACAACCCACATTCACATAAAGATTTATCTATCAGAATGCAAAGAGTAATAGCACATTTCACCATAATGAAGAAAGAGGAAGCTTCCTAAATGTCTGTACTTCCATTCTGAAGTACCTACTGGTTAGTCTTTGTTTATTTTCAACCACACAATAAAAAATTCAGGTGCTAGAGTGTAGTGGAAAGAGAAAAATCTCATTTTTAGCATTCCCTCAGCCACTAAGAAGGCAATGGAATCCTTTCAGCTGTGAACCTTTCTGGATCTCAGTCTCCTGTTCAATTCAAGGAAGGAGAGAATAGAAGCTGTCCATTTCTCTCTCAAATGAAAAACTTGTATTTAATCCTGACCTCAGTGTGAATGTTGTTTCTCAAACTGACAAATGAGGCTTTCCTTGATGGAAATGTTTTTTTTTTATAAAAGTTCAAAATATTACAATGTGCTCATATTGAAATTTAAAAAGCAACCTAAAAAAACACAACTATCTTCAGGCTCACATTTGTAAATTAGCTCTTCCTAAGAATTCAAAGAGGACTAAGATTGTTTGTTTCCTCTTCTTTGGCTTCATTTCGACCCCTCACTGTGCACAGTAGGGGTAAAGAAGCACCAAAAAAGGGGAAGGAAAAATAAACCAGATGATCCATCAGATGTCTTGAAGGTTTTTTTGTTTTTTGTTTTTTTCTTTATCCCAGAAAGCCCAACGCTGATTATTCTGCCAGTCTTCCCACAGGTGACGCAGGGATGATTGGTGAACAAAACCTAACACTGGGAGTTTAAAATACTACTACTACTACTACTACTAATAATAATAATTAAAATAAGGATCTTTTCGAACATCTCTTTTTGATTTCAGTCTCAATTGTACATTGGACATTTTTAAATGTTTCTACTCAAGCATTATTCCTCAGCCAAAAGGCCCAGAAGTGATTCTAATCCAGCATTACACTTTACAACAGTTTTTGAATATGCCCTTGACTTTCTCCTCTCAGTTTTGTCTGTTCATCTATCCTCAGTGCCACCTGTTGCAAGAACTGTCTGTTACCTCAGAAAATTGTGTTCCTCACACAAGTTTTGAAAATAACAACTCCACTAATGCTAAACCTTCAGCTAGA
This sequence comes from Suricata suricatta, assembly GCF_006229205.1. Classification (NCBI taxonomy): domain Eukaryota; kingdom Metazoa; phylum Chordata; class Mammalia; order Carnivora; family Herpestidae; genus Suricata; species Suricata suricatta. The sequence continues at coordinate 17,033,940 of NC_043708.1, read as the reverse complement.
CTGCTCATAGCCTTCTGGGTTTAAAGCACTGTCATGGTAATTTCTCTACAGAAAACAGGTTTAAAACTGAGGAAGTCTCAGGTCTAATCTTGATTTGGCTTTTACTGTCGAAGAGGCAGCCTTGAGGAAGTTATTTCACTCTGGCATTCTGATTTTAAAACTGCAATGACTATATTTCTCTCTCTTCCACACATAAAATTATTAAATAAATTGATTCAGTTATGGACTGACTGAGGCCAGGGAAAATGTAGAAGGTGAGAGGGTGACATTTTAAATTGCTGTCATACTTGGTCAACAAGGACCAGCAGACTCCCTTTCCTTATGTTACCAGCAGATAGAGTACATAGGAGAACAAACGTCTGAGCTCTAAATCCTGGTTCAAACACCACAAGGGGCCTGCTTCCTAACTCAGGAGAGATAGTCTTAATTCCTGAGACCTAGTGTGCTTATTGAAGTTGATGACTGTTTATTTGACATGGTGACAAAATATTTCTAGAGTCAGGAACGGTATTTGTATCCTTCAGTTGAGTTTGTGGACATATAAGGGGCGAGCCTTACCCAGTAATTACTTAGAAAGCTGCCAAGCATATAGTGAGTGCTCCAAAAACTTTATTACTCGTGTTCATTTTATTTTAAATTCATTATACATCTGCTTTCCTTGTGTTGCCAATAAAGTCTTCTATCAGCTTTCCTAATGGCTGTGTGTACATGTGGTGCCAAATAATATAAATTTTACCTGGAAACCAATACAGACAACAATGTAAAAACCAATAAGATACTAAGATCAGTTTAAAGAGTTTTTGTGGATCTAGGTATTTATAGTCAATCCAACAGAGAAACATTGGGATAAGATTACTCAATTAGGTACAAAATTGATTATTGTCTTATAGGGCAATAAGTCATAACTTTGGGACTAACATTTTACCCAAAAAAATTTTTTTTGGTATCTCTATTGGATAAAAACCAGTATGTAAATATGTAACCTCATTAAATACAAATTCTAATCAATAGGAAACAGGGCCCTTGGGTAGGTACATACTCCTATACAACATTGAAAAGATATGCCACTTACCTTTTGCCTTATTTCCAAGCTTTAAATATTTGTTCTAAATAAATAGAACTTTTATAAAACTGATTTTAAAAGAATACTGAGATATATGTGTAGATATTCAATATGCATTGGTTTTAGCCATCTTTAAAGATTCAGAAAATAAAGATCCTTTTTAACTGAAACTTATATAAGTCAAGTAGCATGCTCTTTCTCCTTCAATAAACATTTTTATTCCAACAATCTCTTTCTCTCTCTCTCTCTCTCTCTCTCTCTCTCTCTCTCTCTCTCTGTTTAAATAAATTTGAGCTGGGATTTCTTTCTTTAGTGATGAGCACAACCCTCACATAACAAGTCAGAACTCAGGGGAATAACTATTTGAGTTCATTGCATTTCAGTATTTGACCCAGTTCGATGGATTGTCCTTGTTAGAAACAGTTCACTTTTTATTTCAAAGACATTACTTTGACCAGTAGTTCCTAATGCATAGGGCTAATGCAGTCCACATAGACACAATCATACTTTGGAGATCCATATTCTCCCTAGAGAGTGAGCATAGGAATTCTGTGCTTCTAATGAACAATTATCAATGCCTCAGTTCCTCCCAACTGTGTAAGGGAGGTGAAGAGAATGTATGTAGGCTATGCTTTTGTATATGTGTCTTAATTTGTGAACTGCAAAAGCATTTCCTTTTCCTTTTGGTAATATCCATATGTCTGTTGCTTCCTGGACTTCAGTGCAAACACAGGAATGAGAAACATTTTCCAACTTTTACTTGCCAGGGGTTAGAGGTGGTCACAAGTCTTCAGTGTCTTTTATCAAAAAGAACACTTCCTTTCTCCCTGTCTCCCTTACTTCATCAGATGCTTGCTTCATAGCTCACGGTCCAGATATCAAAGAGCTGAAGATCATAAGGAAACAATTACCTTCCCATGGCAAAGGGTTAAAAAGCTTTATACTATTAAAAATGAGGGTAAACATTAAGAACCACTCAAAATAAACTGCAATGCAAGTTTATTAATCTCTACTCTCCACCAAGAGCTGTAAGCTTCTGCAAACTACCTAAACCAAGAATACTAATTAGCTCAAACAGCACAATAAATTCCAGGACCAGAGCAACTCACACTCTTCTCTTTAGACACAGCTACTCTGCTCAGTGAGGCCTAGATTTGTGGGCTGCAGCAGGAGCCCTGATCCTGAGGCATCATTATAAACTGGCCCTTATTTCTTTGACTGAGCTGCTCTGTGAAGTCATTTGCAATCCATTTTCTTTTAATTGGAAACAAATTAGTACTGTCTGGAGAGAACAATGTGAACATTGAACCACAATCTTTTGGTGGAACACATCACAAACAGTATGTGCACTTCTTTTAACACTTCCTTTTTAGCTACAACTTTGGAGCCTCCTATTCTTTTATGTGGACTCTAGGGTTCCACTATAAGCAAGCCATTAATGCTAATGTGAAAATCTTGCAATGTTTGGAATAAATTAAGCACATGCTCTACCCTCATTATTTTACAGGTATTACCGTTTTGCTCAGTAGGTTATGAGCAGGAACTTAACTGGAAACTTTTTTAATCATCTGATAGACATTAAGCTGAAAGAATGTCTGTCTAAGCCCATTGTTTAAACTCTGTTTAGTAAATAGACTGCACACAGCTAACTGCTCAGACTTCCATTGAAATGAGTATATAAATAAAAGGCCACCACTGCTGTGTATAGTTCCATTTATGAAGCTTATAACCACAGGCTTGTGTTGTCATTAAATATATGTGCCACGAAGTTACTGTGCTGAGGATAAATGTCAATTAGAGCCCATGGGACGGAAGATGAGTCAACTATCTACTGTGTTCGGGAACTTCATGATCCCCTTATAGCTTCTCGAACTCAAAGGTTATTCTTAAACAGAAGTCAGGGTTAGGCAAGAGAGCAAAGCCTTCATTTATGTAAAGCCAAACTCTTCCAGGGATGGCTCCCTGGCCCCTGGCACCAGATATATCAAAAGTCCTTGCTCGATATTCAGATCCCTAAACCCAGTGCTACCCTTGACCTTCTGCATCAGAATGACTTGGTGCCAGACACCAGATTTTTCCATTTTAAGCACCCTTGAGTGATTCTGAGTTGCACTAAATATTAAGAACCACTGGGAGATGTCTTTCTCACTCCATCCTCCCTATCCACATGCCCCTGGGTCTTCCTTCATCTCCTGCACTCACATCGCTTCTCAGCCTTTTGGTTAAGATCAAGTGTAGCATCTCCCGCACTCACTCCAGGAATAAGGGGGTGACTGTACAGTCCTGTTTGGGGCCTTTGTTTCAGGGTACCTTTAATATAAATGAAGATTAAGACAGTTATGTCAATTAAACTAGAATTACCAAAGCTGAGTTGGTGAATCATTTAGAAAGGATTAAAAGATCAATCTCTTTTCCCAGACAGTATTTGAGTTGTCCTACCCAGTAGTCTGAATGAATTAACACCTTTTAGGGGAATGGGATACAGTAATAGAAATACTGGTGTGACTCTCATAAATGCTAATTGACAGCTTACTTTGGCAGATATATCGAAATTCTAAAAGTGCTATTTGAGTTAGCCTGGAGCATGGCTCGGATTCTGGCCAACACTTTGGGAGCTGTTTGCTCAGAGCAGAAGGCTTCTGTGACCCGCAGGTAACATGCCACACACTACTTATTTGTTTCTTTTTCCAGAAGCTCTATACTAGGATTTAACTATCCCTACCTCTAGGATCTGGATATTCTAGAAAACTGCATTCCTTTTTATTCTGGCCTCAATTTTTTCTTTGTTGCATCTTTATTTTCATAGGAATATTATTTTCTCAGTAAAAGTTACTTTGTTACATTATTCAAAAACTTCATGTTCTGAGAGATATTATTTTATCTTCTTATTTTAATCTTATTTTATTTCTTTTAATTTTAATTCGAGAGAGAGAAAAAATGGAGGAGACAATCAGGGGGAGAGAGAGAGAAAGACTCTCAAGCAGGCTCCACACGTAAAGCTGAGCCCGATGTAAGGCTTGATCCCAGCTGAACCTCACAAACTGCCACATGATGACCTGAGCTGATATCATGAGTCAGACGTTCAACTGACTGAGCCACCCGGACACCCCTGAGAAATATGATTTTAGTATGATACATTTATTTTATTTTAAGGTTGAGCATGTAGAAGAAAAGTTTTCCAACTCTTGTAGTAAAATGAAATTATTTCTCATTCACCACCTAGGATACATTTCTTTTTCTAAGTTAAATTAAAATTTATTTTATTTTTTATAATAGTTTATTGTCAAATTGGTTTCCATATAACACCCAGTGTTCTTCCCCACAAGTGCCCCCCTCCATGACCATCACCTCCTTTCCCCCTTCCTCTCCCCTTTCAACCCTCGGTTCATTTTCAGTATTTAATAGTCTCTCATGATTCGTGCCCCTCTCTCTCCTCAACTCTCTTTCCCCCTTCCCCTCCCTATGGCCCTCTGTTAGGTTTCTCCTGTTAGACCTATGAGTGCAAACATATGGTATCTGTCCTTCTCTGCCTGACTTATTTCACTTAGCATGACACCCTCAAGGTCCATCCACTTTCCTACGAAGGGCCATATGTCATTCCCTCTCATTGCCATGTAGTACTCCATCGTGAATATATACCACATCTCCTTGATCCATTCGTCAGGTGATGGACATTTAGGCTCCTTCCATGTTTTGGCTATTGTTGACATTGCTACTATGAACATTGGGGCACATGTGCTCCTATGCATCAGCACTCCTGTATCCCTTGGGTAAATCCCTAGCAGTGCTATTGCTGGGTCATAAGGGAGTTCTATGGATAGTTTTCTGAGGAACCTCCACACTGTTTTCCAGAGCCGCTGCACCAGTTTACATTCCCACCAACAGTGTAGGAGGGTACCCGTCTCTCCACACCCTCGCCAG
>NC_043708.1:17026349-17028856 GCF_006229205.1 Suricata suricatta | reverse complement strand
AAATCCCTAGCAGTGCTATTGCTGGGTCATAAGGGAGTTCTATGGATAGTTTTCTGAGGAACCTCCACACTGTTTTCCAGAGCCGCTGCACCAGTTTACATTCCCACCAACAGTGTAGGAGGGTACCCGTCTCTCCACACCCTCGCCAGCATCTATAGTCTCTTGATTTGTTCATTTTAGCCACTTTGAACGGTGTGAGGTGGTATCTTAGTATGGTTTTGATTTGTATTTCCCTGATGATGAGTGATGCTGAGCATCATTTCATGTGCCTGTTGGCCATCTGGATGGATACATTTCTTAAAGATTACACATAGCTTGGTGCACCTAGGTGGCTTAGTTGGTTAAGTGTCTGACTTCGGCTCAGGTCATGATCTCATGGTCTGTGAGTGTAAACCTGGCACAGAGCCTGGGGCCTTCTTTGGAGTCTGTGTCTCCCTCTCTTTCTGTTCCTCCCCTGCTTGCCCTCTGTCTCTCACTCTTTCAAAAATAAATAAAGATTTTAAAAAAGATTACACATAGTTTGCACTATCTTGCATTGCATTTACTACCTAAGCAGGACATTTTACAAGATGCTTCTGTGATTTTTAAGCAACATTCTTCACTGACTTTCTGTTATATTTTCAGATACCTAACTGGTTATTTATTCTGGAATATTAATTCAAACTAGATAGCATTGATGATACTGGTTCAAATTTAGGATTTAAATACTTAAAAATATAAGTTGACACTGTAAATTAAGGATATACATAGAACATCAAAAATCCATAATTTAGGTCAACAGAAGACCTAATTCAATCACCTTAAGCTCTAGTAAAACAGAGAGAAGACATAATCAGTTTCTGTTAGAAGGTGGGGCAAGATTTGCTTAGTGTATCTAAATGCTTTTGTAAAACAGTCACTAAGGGAAAACCTCTTATGAATGATAAGAATGCTTTCATTTCTGCTTTTTACAAAGGCGTGTGGACACCGGTTTGCTCGACTTGACTTTGGAACCCCTCCCTGGAGATCATTGGAAAGTCTCTACCCTCCACCAATATGTTTCATATGAATTATGACAGTAATATCTTTTTCTCCAATGTTTATTCATTTATTTTCAGAGAAAAAGAGAGGAAGAGAGTGTGCATGCATAAGGGAGGGGCAGAGAGAGATAGGAAGAGAGAGAATCCTAAGCAAGATTCACACTGTTAGGGCAGAGTTCTAAGAGGCTCGATCTCAGGAACTGTGAGATCATGACCTCTGCTGAGATCAAGAGTTGGACACTTAACCAACTGAGCCATCCAGGCTCCCTGACAATAATTTCTAAGTAAACATCTTCAGTTACTGTAGCTATCCTAAAGATATATCTTGGATTATCTTATTCTACCTGAATCTAATCCCTGAATTAATGAACACTATGTGGGCAAAGAAGAGAGAGAATTGAATCACTGCTATTGTGTTATTCCAATGAATTGAGCCCACCAACAAATTATAGTCAAGATTCAAAAAGTTTCATCATTTCTGTTTGATAACATAAAAATAAGTATTTGGATGATGAGATTTTATGTTCATGTATGTAAATATGATCATCTTAAAAAGTAATTCTGTTACTTAATACTTAAAAAGTATTCTGGTTTTTGATAGCAATTCACATTAAAGTAAAATATTCTGTTTGGGAAACAGATCTTTGTCATTTACAGGCTTTGAAAATATACAGTGGAATGACCACATTGAAAAATAAATAAGACTGGTAGGGAATGCCATTTGTCCTTATTGCCATTGAACTGGCCTTGCCAAAAAGAAGATTATGGTGATTTTTAAAATGACTCTCAGAGCGCCTGGGTGCTTCAGTTAATTAAGCATCATCGGACTTCAGTTCAAGTCATGATCTTATCTTATGTGAGTGTGAGCCAGGCATTTGGCTCCCTGCTGTCAACAAGGAGCCCACTTTGTTTTTTTTTTTTTTTAATATTTTATTGTCAAATTGTTTTCCATACAACACCCAGTGCTCTTCCCCTCAAATGCCCTCCACCATCACCTCCACCTCTCTTCCTCCCTCCCCCCTCCCGCCCAACCCTCAGTTCATTCTCAGCATTCAATAGTCTCTCAAGTTTTGCATCCCTCTCTCTCCCCAACTCTCTCTCCCTCCTCCATTCCCCCTGGTTCTCCATTAGGTCTCTCTTGTTTTCCTGCTAGACCTATGAGTGCAAACATATGGTTTCTGTCTTTCTCTGCCTGGCTTACTTCACTCAGCATGGCACCCTCAAGGTCCATCCACTTTCCTACAAAAGGCTATATGTCATTCCCTCTCATTGCCATGCAGTACTCCATTGTATATACATATATATATATGCCACATCTTCTTGATCCATTCATCAGGTGATGCACATTTGGGCTCCTTCCATGTTTTGGCTATTGTTGACATTGCTGCTATGAACATTGGGGTACATGTGCTCCTATGCATCAGCATTTCTGTCTCTCTTGGGTAAATCCCCAGCAATGCTATTGCTGGGTCATAAGGGAGTTCTATG
>NC_043708.1:17001262-17026249 GCF_006229205.1 Suricata suricatta | reverse complement strand
ATGATGACAGCTTTGTAATAGAGGCTAAAGTCTGGGATTGTGATGCCTCCCGTTTTGGTTTTCTTCTTCAATATAACTTTGGCTAAATGGGGTCTTTTGTGGTTCCATATGAATTTGAGGATAGTTTTTTCTAGTTTGGAGAAGAATATTGGTGCAATTTTGATGGGGATGGCATTGAATGTGTAGATTGCTTTGGGTAGTAATGACATTTTCACAATGTTTATTCTTCCTATCCATGAACAGGGAATATTTTTCCATTTCTTGGTGTCTTCTTCGATCTCTTTCATAAGTTTTCTATAGTTTTTATCATACAAGGAGCCCACTTTGGATCCTCTGTCCCCCTGGCTTTCACCGTCTCCCACTCATTCTCACTCTCTTTCCCTCCCAAAAATAAAATAAAACATTTTAAAAAATGACTCTCAAAAGACATTATACTAAATTCTCTTGAATTCATGATATTATGAATGAGCAGAACAATCTGTTTCAAATTTTCATATTATTTTCCTTGGTGTTTTGTTCCCAAGTTAAAAAAAAGAAGAAACGACCAACCATCAGGAAGTGAAACACCTAAACTGTTTCCCTGAAATATGTTTGTGTTCTTCCTGTGTCATGATCTCCCTTTACTGGAGGGAGACATGTTGCCCGACCCCTGCCTTGTTGGCCTCTGGGAGAAGAGTTGGCTCTCATAACGTTGGGTGCCAGGTTTTCAAACACTGTCTGTTTTCTATCCCACGAGTCCAATAAATGCTGTCTTCTGGAGTCATATGCCCTCCAGAAGGCAAACAGAACTCACGAAAGAGAGAGGCCTCTGATTTCTTGAGTAGTGATACGTCTGCTTTCCCCAGCCAAGTCATTTCTAGTTCATGGGTTGAGGTTGGTAGACCCAGGCTTGCACAGACACATGCACACCTAACTCACAAATGTCTCTTTAGAATCTTTGCTTTCTTGACTCTCCGTTTATTTTGCTGTCAAAAGGAGATAGGCATATATTTGTCAAGATTACTTCCTGAGAAAGATTCTATTTCAAACTCATTAAATAAATTGTGACTTTGAAAATATAAGACAATGACTATTTTTATTTCTCTTTCTCCACAGAGTAGTTTGCATTAGTAGAACAGTTAATAAAACAACTTTGGTCAAGGTTTAAGTGATTTATGTGTGTGTATATATATATATGTGATCTGTATGATAAAGCCATTTCTATATTACACTTCCTCTTGGTGTCCAGACTTCTCATTATCACCGAATCACAGTACAACCTCCTATCAAGTCTGAAATTTAATTAGAAACAGGACTTTTCCTTATGAGCCTTGAGGTCCAGCATTTTACTTTTGTATCTGATAGTAGCTGCTATTAGATGAGCTTATTTCAATTATTTTTTAAGTATTTCAATTGTTGGTAAATAGGTATGAATCCCCACCACCACCACCAAAAAAAAAAAAAATTCCATCTACTATGTACCCAGAAATCTACTAGCTGATGAGAGAGGAAAGGTATATAAACGGTTTATCAATTGACCTTGAGAATATTAAAATTAAATAAGCTTGAAATATTTAAGAGGAGGACTATGAAGTTTTTTCCTCTAAGTGCAATCGAATTCTTGCTATTTTACACATATGCTTGGGATTCACAACGTCTGTGAGATTAAATTGAATTTTGAGATACGGTACTAGGATTCGAATACATGGAATCACAGAAGAGAGAAAACATAATATGAGCTGAGGCCTAAATAGATGAAGCCTGTGTTAGAAGCAACATTGCCAGCATATGTAGGAGACGGCCTGCCTACAAAGTTCACGTGAGAAACGTTGAGGAACCATCTTGGACTGGCACTATCGATCAGGTGTATGATGACTTCCAAGCCAGGAAAAGTACCTTAGGTCATGCCCCTCTGATAGTAGGGTCCTGTAAGAGCAGATACCAGAGTACAGAAATCCAGGAAATGTATTCAAGAGATGCCTCGGAAATATAGAGGTGAGAGAGAGCAGGAATAGGCAAGAAATCACTTTGACCATTGTAGGTGTGACACCTGAGAAAAAAGAGAGGAAAGGAAGAAGAGTTGTTGAGAAATAGCCACTGACCACAGTACTCTGAGGAAGCCCAAGCCAGCCCAGTGGGATCTATGGCACAAGGGGCACCTGTGGCATTCACCTCACCCAGAGATGGTCAAGTCACTGCTGCCATGTGCCATTTATGTCCAAGAACGGATCTGGGAGAGCCACCTGGGTATTAAAAGGTCTCTGCAAAACAAAACAAAACAAAACAAAACAAATCAATAAAAGATCCCTGTATGTTGACTTCAACCTATTTTTCCAGACTCCTGGAACAGCAATGTCTCCCAATTCAAGTGGATTTTGAAATGGCTTTTGCTCTCATGATTCTGGACAGGATGTTTTACACCTAAGTGCCATCGACCAACAACACCAACAATGAAATTCTGGAAACTAAATATATTGGCTCAAAAATACAAGAATTATAATTTGGTATGACATTAACAAATACTTTATTAAATTCCTACTTTACAAGGCATTTTTATCAGCTATATTAAGTTTTGAATTTACTGTCTCTGACTGTATCATTATAACTGAAAACTGTTTATAGGCTAGAATTTCCTCATTCCTTAAACATTCTCAGGAAAAAGGTTATGATTGATGAGAGGTCAGAATCAACTTTTGTAGTTACTCATGGCCAATTTATTTCAAAGTACAATTTTACAGCCAAAAATTATGTGTAATGTGGAGTACAGGTTCCTTATAATGTGATTTACATATTAAATGGTGGGGCTTCCAATGTGAAGGAGACCAGGATATACCTAAATGTCTCTGATTTCACCAAGATGTTTTTGGGATAGGTGGGTGGTAGTATGGCATTATTTCCATCCACTCACATGCTCTTTAACTAGAGTAACAATATTTTTTTCATTTTTATATATTAGGATTTGACATACATACTTCGATAAAATGCACCAAGCTGTTGTTTTAGAGACTGGGGATATAGCAGTAAATTGCAAAACAGTTTTTTTTTTTAATTTTTTTTTAAATAAGAGGGAAAAAACAGGGGGGAAAAAAGAAAGACATATGTGCCTCCAAATAACTTTTTTATGGGGTGTGGTTTACTGGCTACAAATAAGTAAATGGGTATAGTAGAAAACACACATTAGATCATGATTAGTATGACTGAGGGAAGCAAAGCAGAGAGAAGGAAAGAGGACTTGCTTTTTAAATATGGGACTCAGAGAAGGACTCTCTGAAGGAGATGGGTGCATAAGATAGGGAGGTGTCAGGAAAAAGATCATGAGTTCAATTTTGAGCATGACATATAGAGGTTTCTTATAAATCTAAGAAACGATGCATGTAAGGTAATTGGATATGCTTATTTGAGCTGAGGGCAAGGTCTAGACTAAATATATAGTCCTGAGGGTCATATATCTATGCTATTGAAGGCCATTTTTTTAATCAACAAATATACATTGAACACCAACTATGTGCTTGGCAACCTCTCTAGGCACTTGGGATGTGTGACAGTGAGCAAAACAAACAAAAATTTTTTTCACGTGAAACTCATTGTTAAGTTAGAGGTGTTAGAGGATATTTAAATATATAAGTATGTTAGATAATGTGATGGTTAATTGATGTGTCCATTGGGCTGAGCCATGGTGTCTAGATATTTGGTCAAACATTAACCTTAATGTTTCTGTGGATATAAGTAGTGTTTAAATTAGTGAACTTTGAATAAAGTAGATCATCCTTTATAATGTGGTTGTACCTCATCCAATCAGCCAACTTCCCCAAGCAGGAAGGAATTCTGTAGCAAATGGAACTGCAATATCGGCTCTTTCCTGGATCTTCAGCCGGCCAGCCCACCCTGAAGATTTTAGACTTTTCATCCTCCGTAACTGTATGAGCCAATTCCTTAAAATAAGTCTCTCTCTCTCTCTCTCTTTCTCTCTCTCTCCGTGTGTATATATATATATATACACACACATCTACACATATCCTATTGGTTCTGTTTCTCTGGAGAACTCTGACTAATACAGATAGTGATAAAAAAGAAAAATTAAAATGTGGAAGAGATACAGCAAATGTATGAGGTATGTGCATGTGGTGAGGGCAGAAGGAAACTCACTGTAAAGGAAATTTGCAAAGACCTGAAGAAGACATTCTTTCCTTAGAGATGAGGTCAGATCCTCTAGGGCAAGAATTAGCCAACTTTCTTCTGCAAAAGACAAGATAGGAAATATTTTTGGCTTCATATATCCACTCCATAGCATACTGCCACTAAAAACATTCACTCACTAAATAGCTGTAGAGTGAATGAATGCCAAATTTTCTTGAAAGGTTTTTCAGAGTTGTGTCCCCAAGTCATTCAAACTAGTTGTTACAAGCTTTAAGGTTTTCTGATATAAGCCTTGTACAACTCTCATAATGATTACCCATGTGATTCTCCAGCATACATTTATGCTGGAAATCTTATTAGAATAGGTGATTTTCAGCATCACCTGGTTTGTAAGTTGTTAGAGTTAGGCTTGATTCAATACCTTTGTACAAAGGCTTAAATATTATTCATTTTAGTAGACCCACAAATGAAAATGAATATAGCAAAAAGAAAGGCAATGTAATCATATGATTGAAATAAAATTCAGGCTTAAAATCCAGAACCTTTGGAGTGAGGGTGGGAGTGGTTGAGAAAATGAACAAATAGTTCAAGTAAGCAAAATATTGGGGCTCATCTCTGTGGAGGTCTATTTTGTTATGGTAGCAACTTAAATGATTTTCTCTCCTTCCCTGTTTGTAACATGATACCTCCCAGGATGGTAAATAGAAATCTGATTATTATGCCCGAGTTTGAATTTATGGACATTTCCTTCTGTTGCTCCTAATAAGCTAAAATGTTAATTTGTGTTCTTCAATATATTTAGCTCAACTGTGAGATGAAGAATTTCCTAAATTTCGACATCTGAGAGGGGACATAATTTGAGTAAATCTAATTATAAGACAGTTTAAAAGATTGTTCGTGTTTACTGAGTTGGGAGCTGAGATTATGTTGTTAATGGCAAATGCCAGGCTGTGTATTTGTCACACCCCTTTGCGTAAGGTCCTGGCCCACCTATCTTGTGCTATTGGAAAGAGACAGTCGTTATCCATTCATTTCCTTAATTAGTTGATAATTAGGGAAGCCATAGGACAAATACACTGTTCATTCCAAGAGCAGATAGCAGAGACTTCAGATAAAAATGGCAACTGAGAACTGGGCTACTCTTTTTCTTCTTCATCAGTAACTCTTCTGGAACTCCCCTTTATTTGATCCTTCTATATTTGAGTGTAATATCCCGGCAGTACTAATGAGTAAGTGAACATTAGAGCTCAAGCTTTCTTTAGCCAAACCTTTCCCTAATAAAGGTAGCCAATTTGTTCTTCGAGGCATCATTATCATAACTAATGTCATCATCATCATCATTGGCATCATTATGATTTACAGAGTATGTACTATGTGCCAGGAACCAGTCTTAAAACTAGCTGAAGTCTTAATGATTTATACTGACAAGAAGTAGATATTGAACTATAAAGAGGGCTGGCTAGCAGCAAAGTAGGTAAATGACAGCCTTGGGGACATGTTGCCTAGGGTGAGATCCGAGTTTTATCTCTTACTGCCAGTTTAAATTGGGAAAATCCTTCTTAGTGACTCAGGTTTCTGAGCTGTATAATGGGAGAAGGAATAGAGCCAACATCATAGACTTAACAGGAGATTAAAAGAATTAAATGCCCAGAGCATCTAGTACATGTCAAGAGCTTAATAAGTACTAGATAATTTTCTTATTGTTATGGGCAGGCACAAAGTCTTACTCATTTTTGTGTTTCTAAAACCTAACAAATTGCTCACATTATGAGAGATATTCAATACTTTTAAATGGAAGGAATATGTGACTTGTAAGTGCTCAATAGGTATGAGTTGACTAATATGGTAAGCAGAATAATGGTCTTCCAGAAAGGTCTATATCCTAATCCTTGGAACTTGTGCAAGTGTCACCTTACTGACAAAAGCGACTTTGCAAGTATAATTAGGTTAATGAACTTACAGTAAGAGCATCTGGGGTTATTCAGGTGGATTTGATGTAATCACAGGGTCATCAGAAGAGGCAGGCCACAGGACCACAGAGACAGGAGACGCAATGACAGAATCAGATGTACCAAGGGGCTTTGGAGATCAAGAAAGAGGCCAAGCACCCAGTATATGTGCAACTTCCAGAAGCTAGAAAAGGCAAGGAAGGGGATTCTTCCATACAGCCTTTAGAAAGAATTAAGTCCCGCCAACACCTTGGTTTTAACACTTCTGACCTCTAGAATTGTAAGATAATAAGCTTGTGTTGTTTTAAGCTGTGGGGTTGTATAATTTGCTACAGCAGAAACAGGAAAGTAATACAATTATACTGTAGGCATCACGTGAAGACAAAAAGGAGTTAAGAACTAGTCATCTCAACTCTTGGGGTAATCTTAATCCTCTCATGCATCTTCTGGTCCAGTTCACTTATATTAGAGCACCTCATGAAAATCTTTCCACTTAATCATGTTTTTTGGCTGGAAAGTTACATGTGTTGCTGCCTCTTGCCTTTTTGATAGCTGTTTATATTCACGTGGACTCACTTCTACTTCTTTAACAATTCATGATGATATTTGAATTTGAGTCTTTATTGGTTTCAAAGAGGTGTTCACTTTGAGAACAAAAGTGCCATAGGATAAATGGCAGTGTGGATGGTTGGGCAGTTCTCCAGAGACTGGGTTGACATGAGAAGCCTCAGGGAAGGAGATTTTCTGAGAATGACAAAGAGGAATTTACAAGGCAAACCTCACTCTTCTGGTAACACAGGCTGCTTATGAACAAGTTATAATTTGCTGTATTTGATAACAGGGCTCTACTCTTCTACAAGTGTGATTTGGGAACTGGAATGTGTCTGGTTGGCAGGATGCCTAAGTGAATTGAATGTGTTACCTCAAACACTTCCCTCATGAAAGTTATTTTACTCTGGGGATGAATCTTGTGTCTAGGTATGTCTTTAGAATGAATTGCTGAAGAGCCTGAAATGATCTGTTTCAGCATGGACTATGTCATGAACATCAGACCTGTGTCTAACTTTGAGCATCTCTCATTGCTGAAAAACATTGTCCCTAGGACCAAGAACCGTGGAATAAAGATCATCTGTGTTCCCTATGAGCTCAACTCCTGGCATGTTTTGTTTTTCCTTCCAACCACTTATGACAACAACCAATGAATGGTTCAAACAATTCCAGACTCTTCTCTTGTAGTCTAACCGCTCACTGACCTCCCCGGACCTCTTCCTTACCAATGGTAATCAGAGACCAACTGCTTCACATGCTTATATTGGCAATGTAGGAAGAGCAGGATTCTCTCAAATGGCAGCACCTACAGTTCTGTTGCAATTACAAACCTGAAATCCCCAAAGAAAGAGTTGACACTCTGATTTAATTATCATTCTTGCTTCAAGATAAGATAACTAACACTTAAAGAGGTTAATTCTTGCAAATCCCAGAGTTAGAGTGTTAAGTAAAAATTCAGACTCCTACTGGTCTAATTCCTAAACATAGTCAATAGCCCTGTCTCCGTAATTGTCTTCTGTGGTGACACTTAGTGGAGAAGGAATATAGATGAGGATGATGATGATGATGACAGCGACAATGATGACAACGACAATGATAACAATAGCAGGAGAAGGGGTGTTTGGGGAAGATCCCACAGAATTCTCTAGGAGGCTGAACAGTATTGCCTCCATTGACCCATCTTTGTATTCTAGTTACACTGTAGACTTTCTATTAAATCTTACAGAAAACAATATTTTTAAAAAAAATGACAAGGGGAAAAGAATAAAATAAAATTTTTAAAAAAGTAATAAGGAATCCAAATTGACTTTTGTCATTTATGAAGGCTAAAAGTCAAATCCTGTGGTCCACTGAAGGAAGGGCTATGACATTTACTTGGGTTGAGACCCATTTGCCTATAGTCAAATGAAATTAAAAACATGAACACTGAGCATTCAAGAGCAGACTATCCAACCACTCAGACTGAGGCTGCTTTGGTAATGTGGTCCATTTGTTAAAGGAGTAAGATGGCTTGAAATCTCAGAGAGGCATACCGAATCAGGCGATGCGTTTGGGAACAGCGCAAGTGGCGAGTAGTAGATGAAAGGACCAGCATTAGTGGCAGAGCCAGATGAGAATGCCAGCTTCATCCTTTGGTAGCTATGTGGCTGGATCCATATTATTTACTCATTTGTGCCTCAGTTTCTTCATCTGCAAGATGAGGATTACAGTGCATACTGTTTAGATTTATTGTGAGGTATAAATGGAAAGGGTGGACATAGGGCACTTCAGCACAGAGCCTAGTGAGGAGTGAGAACTAAGGGAAAGGCGGTTTGCATTACTGTCTGCAAACATGGATACTAGGTTCTGGAAGGGGTTGCACTCATGCTCTGCCCTCAAGATCCAGTCCTTTGCCTCCCTGCTATGCTGCCTTGATCTCCTGTTAGTGCTTAGAACTTAAGCTCCAGCCAGGCACTTCCTTTACTACTATTTCACAGAAGCCTGGAGGACCTCAGAGAGTGTCAATTTTATACATTTTTGAAACTCTAGATTCACTTAAAAACAACCCCAAACCAGGTGAAGTCACATAAATGTGTAAAGTGCAAACCCCCAGTCAGTCTGTCTACAATGTAATGACAGGAGCAGATCAATACAGCCTTAATTGTGTTGCTGAGGTCCCTGGGTCCCAGAACACAATGCACAAATGGAAAGCTGAAAATGCTACATCTGGTCTTTTCCCCCCAATATCTCACTCTCCTTCTTTGAAAAGATTACATCTAATTTTAAGACATAAATAACTTGGATGGGAACTAAAATGCATTTTGCTATGCAGTAGTGAAAAAATAATGAATTTAGTATAGTCCCAGTACACCGAAGGCTTACTGCATGCATTATGCCAAACTCATAAAGTATCATCTTTATGGAATAACCACAAGAGTCAGCTCCCAGAATCTGAGTGACAGGTACCACCAGTATTTAATAGGAACACAATTCAATATGGAGGCAAAGACATAAGAATTTAATGGCATTTACTTTATAAATCACACTATAGGTGTAAATATAAATATAAATGATATAGATACAAATGATATATAGACATAGATATCGGTATAAATACAAATATAGATATAGATATTTAAACTAAAGTACTACCTTTGTAGTATTTGGAGTTACTACTACAAAGGTAGAATTACTTCGAGTAATATGATCATGATCATAAATTATTATTGATTCCTTATTTATATTCCAGGGAAAGATTTTATCTTCGTTTTGATACAGAAAATCTCATCTAATAATAATTTGTAGTATGTGTTTGAGTCAATCTTATCAACATA
Source organism: Suricata suricatta (assembly GCF_006229205.1). Taxonomy (NCBI): domain Eukaryota; kingdom Metazoa; phylum Chordata; class Mammalia; order Carnivora; family Herpestidae; genus Suricata; species Suricata suricatta. The sequence goes on along the minus strand of NC_043708.1, from coordinate 17,016,822 downwards.
GACTTTTTTCACTTTATCAACTCAGGCATATTAAGCCAATTTATTTTCTTTTTAATTGATTTTTATTGCCTATTGTGTCAGCACACACATATGCCACTTCTAGGAGCTAAAGAAAGAAAATACATAAGTCAGCAGAATTGAGAAATGGTGGGTCATATGAATAACAAGCAACTTAGTGTACCATACATTTATTTATATGAGCATCTAATTTAGTTTTAAAGATTAATTAATGTAGTTAATTTAGTTGAAAAGAAAGGTCCTTGTACTGTGTGGCAAGCAATCTTACTCTCTTCAAGTTTTGTATTTTAATAACTCATCATTGATACTACTTCATTGTCTCTTTCGGGATAAGTAATAGAATGGATGAAGACTAATATTTAAATAAACAAAACATAAAAACAAATAAAGCAACAAATTCTTGTCTACCTTGAGAAACAAATGCTATGAATAGTTCAGGGGATTATTACTTACAATTAGACCAGCTTTGATCAACTAAGTTACTACCTAAAAATAGAAACTAGATGTAAATTTAAAATGCATGAGACTACTAGAATTCTTTGCATGTTGATGGGTATACCACTAAATGAATAAAAACTCAGCAATAATTCAACCTGATAAGCATGTACTGACCACTTACTATATGCCAGGTCAAAGGAAAATGCTAGGAACTGATTGGTGGTACACAATCAAGAAATAAATTAAAGGAGCACTGTGTTGTCCAATGTGAAAAATAGGATGATAACATATACTTAGTCTCAGGTGTTTGGCGTCCCCAGTAATATTTTTTTTTGTTTTATAGAGATCTTACAGTCTCTAATGTGGTAGATAAAATAAGACATATTGTTCTAAAAATATCACCCAACAAGACAAAGAAGATATGCAAAAATGAATGTCCTACAATAAAATCTTAAAAAGTTCATTGTTAGGTGCAGAGTCTGGAATAAAGTTTGCCCCAGCACAGAAATAATAAGCTTTGGGATTCTAATAAAGCCCCATACTTAATATTTTACTTAAATTTTTGAGAGAATGCAATTTCAAAATATTATATAATTATACTTAAACAACTAGCCATATCCAGTGGGAAAATTCCTTTCTCTCATATAATCACATCTTTTTTCCAAGAGGATTACAGCTAATGTTCAGAGAAGTTTCTAAAACTCCTCCAACCAAGTTATCAAAGCAGATGAATTACATTTCCTTGATGTTTGCTATTAACAGATTGTCCAGTGATAGAATTACAGTCTCGTATTTCACCAGACATGAAAAACATTCTTGCAAGCTGGATTAAAAATGCAGATAAAATAATAATATTAATAATATCTTCTGCATCACATTACTTCCCATGCTTTTATATGTTATCTAGCCCCAATGACAGCAACCACAGAAGAAATGCACTTGAAATGAATAACATGTGTAGGGTGTATCCCATGTAGGGTGGACCAGAAGCAGTAGAGTTTATTGCCATGACTTTAATAGAGGATTCTTTACATAATGTTACATAGAGTGGCAGAGCTAGAATATACAGTAATTGGAAGAAGGATACATGGAAAAATAAACTTTCCTGATGTTAAATATTAGATTCCATAGTGGTCTTGGGGCATGTCTGATGATCTTAATTCAGTTAGTGTTCTGGAGCAATCCTTCTCTTAGGCTTATGTCTTCTCAATATACAGAAGGCTGTGCTACTGGCTCAGACATTAAAAAGGAGCCTTGTAAAATGTTTCTTAGAAAAATAAATAACTTGAGTATCCAAATATGTAAGAGCTTAATTCTCAAGTTCCGGCATGTTTAAGATTTACATTCTTTGGGCTCCAATCTGAAGCAGAGAAGAAAACATTCTTTTATGCTTGAGATTTCTGAATATAAAGCCGATGAGCAGTGCATAACTGCTTTCTTTTTTCTGTTGACCGCCTCTTTTAGAATTAGTGGATGGTAGGGGCACCTGGGTGGCTCAGTTGTTTGAGCGTCCAACTTCAGCTCACGTCATGGTCTCATGGTTTGTGGGTTTGAGTCCCGTGACAGGCTCTGTGCTGACAACTCAGATCCTGGAGCCTGCTTTGGAGTCTGTATCTCCCTCTCTCTTTGTCCCTCCTCCATTCATTTTCTGTCTCTAAAAAATAAGTAAATCTTTAAAAAATTAGAATTAGTGAAAGGCAACAAGATGACTCCAAATATCAGCCATCCAAATTAAACATAATTTCAGATATTTGAAATGGTGCAGTTATGGAGTCATGGTCCACATTTTCTAGCTATATGTTTTCTGCTGCTTTCTCCAATTGCAGTATGGTAATGAAGTTTCCAGGACATTAGGAAAAACATCAGAAAACACAAGAATGCCATGTCAAATAAGTTGGATTTTATCCTGGCACATCAAGATTTATTCACCTGAAACTTTTAATTTTCCTGAGTGGATCAAACTACTATCACTAATAAACCAGGTTAGACTTTAATCTGAAATTTAAAAACAATGTCCAAGTTTATTTCTCAGGTTTTAAATTTTTGTATCTATGTTTATGGCCTATAGAGCTTCCCTTTTACCCTGTGGATAAATAAACCATTTGGGAAGTTTCTTTTAGTCTGGTAGACGAAGGGAAGGCAAAATTGAAAATGCATTTATTTGATATTTATACCTCTTTCTGGCCCCCAGGCAAAGTCAAGAAGTAAGCATAATCTGCTTTCTATCCATCATTCAGTCTTTTCTTCCTCCTAAGCCTTTCAGGTATCCTCCCTCTCACTTGTATTCTCCCTCTTCCTGGTTTTCTGAACCAGTAGGCAGGTAATATAAACTTGATCATGTCATTTGAAGGCAGAAAATTTACTTTAAATGACTGGCTCCTGCAATTATACTGTGCAGGCCATAATCAACCTGTAAATGTAACCACGTTAATGTAGTACATTAGAAACTAATTAGAAAAGAATTTATTCTATCTAGGTAAACTGTGCGACTTACTGTATTTCTGGGTTAGGTTTAAAAAGAGAGAGAGAGAGAAGAAACTCTGAATGGTAAAAAGTCGAGGTAACTCACAGAACCTGAGACAATTATCCATATAATTATAAAAGAGACTACTATATTTTCAGAGCTACTGATTTTACACATCTGACTCCATCAAAATGCGGATTCAACCTGGCAGTTTTTCTCTTCAAGATAGCCATGGTCATCCTAATGTGTTTGTAAAGGTCATTCTGTGTGTTTTTACGTCTGCCGTACATATGTAGAGCATGCTCTCAGGTTTACACTTGCCCTTTAACTCCCAGAACAGGAAATCTGCTGCTAGGGAACACTCGTAAAATGTTTATGACATTTAAATCATGCACAGAATTACTTATTCAGGTAGAGTGAGCTGTAAAGTTTGTACATCATGGTCAACATTTAGACCCAAAGTTCTGTATTCGGCTTTCCCCAATCTTGGTTATACAGCTGCTTCATCTTCTAAGCCAATTGATTATATTTTCTTTTTTTTTTTTAATTTTTAATGTTTTTAAATTTATTTTTGAGAGTCAGAGAGAGATAGTGTGAGCAGGGGAGGGTCAGAGAGAGAGGGAGACACAGAATCTGAAGCAGGCTCCAGGCTCAAAGCTAGCTGTCAGCACAGAGCCCGATGCGGGGCTCGAACCCACAACCGTGAGATCGTGACCTGAGCCGAAGTCGTATGTTCAACCGACTGAGCCACCCAGGCGCCCCTAAGCCAATTGATTATATTTTCAACATTTCTTTTTGTGACAAAACCTCACATTAGTAGGGTTATCTTTGCTCTCTGCCATTACCTAAGTAAATTATAAAGTATATCAGCATCCCATCTCCTTCAAGCATATCTTGTCATTCAGGTGGGTAGAGGGCGTTTTACTGTGTAATAGGAAACTTTTATCATGTGCTATTAGGTTCCAGAAGAAACTTCTTGGCAACATCAAGTAAACAAGGACATAATGAGTGCGTGTGGATGGCACATCACATATGTAATTTGTGGAGATCTTACTGCCACTAGTATTCATAGTTATTTATTTATTTAGTGTTTATTTATTTATTTTGGGGAGGAGAGAGATAGTACAGCAGGGGGAGGATCAGAGAGAGAAGGAGAGAGAGGATCTCAAGTAGGCTTTACACTGTCAATGCAGAGCCCGGCATGGAGCTCAGTCTCATGAACAGTGAGTGAGACCACAATCTGAGCCAAAACCAAGAGTCAGACATTTAACCCACTGGACCACCAGGAGCCCCATAAGTCACATATTTATTGGTAACCAAGCACTTATTTAACATGATTCCAACAGACACATAGGAGCACACACCTAACAAACATATTCCTTTTAATGATATTTTTAAAACATTTAGTTTTTAATAAGTATATTAATTTTCTTTGAATAAAGTCAATGAAATACATATGCCATCCTCATGTATGCCAGGAAATCCTGGGAAAGAACTTCAACAAAACATTTTGGAGCATAAATCATGATAATAAAAAAAGTAACATTAATTGTTATAGAAACATGAAGGTGATATAGAGCAAATGGCAAAAGGGGGTGGGCATTTCTGTCCCTGAGAAAATTCTCTGAGTGTCCCTTTTTAATAAAGGCTATGACTATATAAGAGGGGGAAACCTGAAGAAGCAGAGGGAAAGATGAAGAGTTAGGGGCGTCAATCCGGGCACCCAGAGGGAAGGCTTCTTGCATGCTGGCCTGACCCCCAACAAATAAGTCCATCACCTCCACCCACATGTCACCTGGACTGGTTGCGCTCACTGCTCCCAATGGTACATTCTGGGTGATAGTAAATTCTTCAGGTCTCTAGAGTTAGAAAAGAAACATGAAAAAAATCATCTCATCTGGAATATGGTTAAAATCATTTTCTGCCCTTCTGGAGTCCATTTGATTATTTGTAAATACTGAATACAAGCAACAGGTTTTTGAATATCTGCTGGTGGTCAGGATAGTGGTAGAAGAACTAGAAAGATAAAGAAAGGTGAAGCTTGTGTGGGAGATCACACTCTTCAATACCTGTGCACAAATTCAAGTACGCAACACAACCTCATCAGAGAAACCGGAAGGAAGTGCACAATGAATTTCCAAAATGTAGGAAATAATGCTGTGGATTGAGCAGATCCTTGAGACATGTAGCTAACTGGATTGGTAAAGGAGAATCAAACCGGAACTGAAGAGATCTGGGCAGAAAGAGGATAGCTGAGTCTCTAGGGGTCTGTCAGTGTCCAACCTTACAAAGATGTCTTGTGCCTCAGTTGTTTCATCTGTGTTAGGGGGTAAGTAACAGTAGCTACCTCATGAATACATAGACTCATCAGTAGTTCTGGATACACAATAAACACTCAAAGTCACTGGCTATTATTTTGGTATTGTAATTCCAATTTTAGAAAAATGTATGAGCAAAAGATACAGTAGCTATTGAGGCAGAGAAAAGTTCAAGAACATTTGGAATCTAGTACATACTTCACTGAGTGAGATATTGATATGAAAGTATATAGTGATCACTTTTTTCTTTTTTTCTTAAATTTTTAACATTTATTTTATTTTTGAAAGACAGAGAGAGACAGATCGTGAGCAGGGGAGGGACGGAGAGAGAGGGACACAGAATCGAAAGCAGGCTCCAGGCTCTGAGGTTAGCACAGAGCCTGACATGAGGCCCAAATCCATGAACTGTGAGATCATGACCTGAGCTGAAGTCGGATGTTCAACTGACTGAGCCACCCAGGAACCCCTATAGTTGTCTCTTTCAACTGGAGGTCTGGGGAATCTAATATACTTGGACAAGTTTGTCAAATTCTCACATCCCTCTCTTCTTTTTCTTCCCACTCAGTACGTATTGGAATACAACCCTCTGCACATCTATTTAAGCATAGATACATTATTGTTATTAATGAGAGTGTGGAAATGTGAATGTGTTCTTCATCTGTACTAGAGAAGAGGAAAGAGTTGAGAAAAATTCACATGCTCTGTAAATACTTAGTGAGCCCTGGATACCCTGGCATTATGTGCTATCGTCAGCACAAGAGGAAGGTTACATTCATGAATGTGGACACAAATTTTATGTGAGAGACACAATTATATAATCAATGAAAGGGTAGATATTTCAATCTTACAATTTACTCCAACCCAGAACAAGGTCAGGCATATAGCTAACATGCAGAAAGCAATGTTAGCTCCTCCCTAGATTGATCAACCCCTTCATTTGAATTTCAAGCACAGGTGAAGATCAAGTTGAGTAAGCTTCCCTAAAGTCACTAAAGTAACTGAGGATTAATGAGAGTTTGATCTGTAAGCTCTTAACTGGGCATGAGGAGTCCTACGTGCATGCAGGCTTCTAAGCTAATGTGAATGCAACAGGGAAGATGTCTGGGGAGATGTAGAATTGGATACTCTGCTTTGCTCACTGACCTTTGGAGGAGCAAAGGGCAAGAGAAATCCTTCCCCAATTGTATTAAAGTCTGTGCATGCAGATGTACCAGAGACTTAATACTTAGGCAAGGAATGCAACACTGGGTAACAGTCATCTTGGATGGCCAATCCTGTGAGAGTGGATGTTCACCACAAGGGTTTCCTTCAGGTCATGAGGTTTGCTCTAATTCAGAGACTAGTCTGTTCAAAATTAGCCTGCATGTATATTTTCCAGGGATGTGAGTCTCCGAATGCCTCTAGACCAAGGTTTCTCAATCTCAGCACCACTGACATTTAGGGCTCGATAATTTTCTGTTACAGGGGCTATTCTCTGTATTGCAGGATGTTTGGCAGCATCCCTGGCTCCACTCAATAAATATCAGTAGCACTCACTCAGTTGTGATGATGACAAATGTTTTTACACATCATTAAATGTCCCCTGGAAAACAAATCTCCCCTGCTGGAGAATAACTTCTCTAGGTTGATAAACTGTAAGCATCTGTATTTCAAAGACCTAGTGAAGTGGCTAAGCCAAAACCCATTGCTCCAGGAGAAAGCAACAATGACCTAGACCATTAACTGTGTGCATCAAGAGGGCAACAAGAAGGATATGTGTCTAGAGACAGTTTAAGATTGGATGCAGACTCACTAGGAATGGCATGGGGGTCACCAAGTTGGTATGTTTTCCTTCAACCAAGCTAGAAACGAAATTCTTGGGTACTGGTGGAATTGAATTCTCAGTTGGATCTGGCCCACCAGATGGTTGGTTCAGGAAACCAGGCGTGCTAGATGCACCAACATGTGCTCCAGCAATCCTCAACCTCATCAAATACCGAGCGCTCTGTTTTGTGCTATCCCATTGACTTAATAGGCCACAGTGCAGTGGGTACTTACTAGCAGGCTGTGAATATATGAGCTAGGTAAATCATATTCCCTCTGTATATAGACTGGAAGGACAAACTGAATTTGACACCGAGAAACTGATAGTGTAGATCAGACAAGTAGCGGAGTCAATTTAACAGCAAAGTTCCAGAGTGGCAAACCCTGGCCTTCCTGGTTTCTCAAGCAAGGCTGTCCAGCATAGGTTACATCTCCTTGTAGTCTTATGGCAATCCCCATTGCCTATGCTAATTTGAGTGCATCTGTTCTTTGCAGACAGATGGGTCTACTGTATACACTAGAATTTTACCAACTTCATGGAAAATCTGGGTAAGGTGTTACTCAGAAGCAAAATTCACCAATATCAGACTTACTTTTCTCTTTAAATTATTTATTTATTTATTTATTTTTGAGAAAGAGAATGAGCAGAGGAGGAGCAGAGAGAGAGAAAGGGAGACACGGAATCTGAAGCAGGCTCCAGGCTCCTAAGTTGTCAGCACAGAGCCCGACACAAGGCTTGAACTTGTGAACTGCGAGATCATATCCTGAACTGAAGTAAGACGCTTAACCAACTGAGCCACTTAAAAGTGCCTCTGAATATTTCTACTCATTCATGTCTGTATGGATATGAAGGTGTTATTGTTATATTACCTTAACTACTTTATAAACTGTCAGTGTTGATGTTAAAAGGACAAGTATGACATATATTTGTCAAAGGCACTTAGACTGCAAAGTATATGGACAGCATTGACTTTTCTATGTGTCCTGCTCTAGCAAATGGAATTTGAAATAAATACTAAATGATATGAGTACACTGCAGTGAAATGTTATTGCAAAGAATTGGTTTTATTTCACCTGAAATAGTCTTCCAGACTGACTTAACAAATTAAATTAGTCATGGCACTGTGAGAGAGAAAGTGCATTTTATAGAATTGCCAATACCAAGAGCTAATGGCTAATGATACATCTGTGACCATATTGCCTGTTATTCCAAATACCCAGCTCTTTTCTTTTCTGACTTCCCAAACTGTTCATTAGCTGAAAGTTAAAAACCTCCTCTTCCATGAATAGTGGGGTATTCCTGGAGTGGAGGCTCAAATCAGAAATGTTCTGCAAGGCCTGGAAAAGTCTGGGGTTCAGGATGGTCTTTACCTCTTCAACGGGTTCAGTTCCTTCTTCTTGGGCAAAATATACTGCGACTGATTTATCAGAATTTCTGTTCAGAATCCAGAGGTGACTCACAGCTGGGAAGACACACAGAGGACTTTGGAAAAACAGAAGTAGTCAGATTATCACCAGAGTTTCATATCTGAAAAGCAACCAAAACCTACAATAGAAAAAAAATAAAAAAACTTCACATATCAGAAATGAAATAAAAATCAAACATAAAATCCAAAGGGGAAATCAATGCACTCATAGGCTTAATGTTATAAGCCACCAATTTGGCTTAATTTTTAAAAATGAATTAATTAGGATAAAATATATAGTCTGATTTGGAAATGGTTCTTTTTTGTGACATGCACCTTGCAACCTTGCTTTCTGTAGCAAAAAGTGTGCAAATTGCTCCCCTAATTAAGAATCATTAGAAGAGTTAAGAAAGTATCTTCTTGGGATCATTGTATGATGTGTATTTTTATTTTTTAATTTTTATTTTCTTTAATATTTATTTATATTTGCTAGAGAGAGAGAGAGAGAGAGAGAGAGAGAGAGAGAGAGATGGAGTGCATGTGAGGGACCAGAGAGAGAGGGAGACAGAGAACCCAAAACAGGCTCCAGGTGCTGAGCTGTCAGCAAAGAGCCCAATGCATGGCTCAAACCCATGACTGTGAGATCATGACCTGAGCCAAAGTTAGATAAGTAACCTACTGAGCCACCTTAGCACTCCTAAACTGACTAACTATTTTTAAAGGAGAGGTCCAATATGACATTAAAGCTGTCTTCTGTTTCTGATACAGCTGAATACTACTTTAACGCATGAGGAAATAAACAAAGATAAAAGGATCCACACCTACCATTTATGGTAAGTTCTTTCTTGGAATTTCCATATAGATTGTCACAGGTGGGGAAAAATATCTTTAAGCACTGAACATCTATAATATGGCATTATGTATATGGATCGGAGGTCCCTAAAATGGATTGTATACACTCCAAGGGAAATGGACACTGACTACAAAGTTTTAAGAGATTAGGATTAAAATTTCTGTTTGAAGGTAGTTTTTCATACTCTTTTAATAGTCTTAATTTCTAAGGGCACTTTGGTGGCTCAGTTGATTGAATGTCCAACTTCGGCTCAGGTCATGATCTCACAGTTCACCGGTTCGATCCCCATGTTGGCTTGAGCGGACAGTGCTGCGCCTGCTTCTGATTCTCTGTCTCCCTCTCTTTCTGCCCGTCTCCAGCTTATGGTGTCACTCTCTCTCTAAAAACTAAAAAAAAAAAATACATTGAAAAGTTTCTTAGTTTCTAGTTTTGTATACATTATAATGTACTTAATATATAAAGGCACTTATATCTGTATAGTATTTAACTATATATATATATATATATATACATATATATATATACATATATATATATATATATATATGTATATATATATATTTACAGACATTCTCCTGAAGAGGATGGTGATTAAAAAGATTTGGAAGCATTGAAGTAGTTCTTCTCTTGCTGGTGTACCCAGTAGTCTTTCTTTCTATGTAACTCAAGTGGTCTACAGTACAATAAATAGGCTGCTTTCCAGAGTCTTCAATGATAATTACTTGTGCATGGCTAAGGTTTTTATAGGAAGGCTACCCATTCATGTGTGGAAACTCTTATTTTATGTGTCATTGACAGAATTTTCCTAGGTATTGTCTTTATCCACTAAGCATGGTAATAGTTTTCCTATGAGGGTGGCTTGTCCCCTTGTGGTTGTTTTTCTCATCAAAAATCTAGTAAATATGGAACTAGTCCAGTTAGATGGATTCTTTGGGATCACAAAGAAAGACATGCATGAATGATACACACTGATGGGTCTTTCTCTGAAGGACATGAAGGAGCCTGTATATCAGCTCTCTTCCCCATCAGTTCATGCTGTCAGATCTATGGAATCTGATGGGTCATCTATTGCAGCAGCTGCTTTAAGACCCCAGACAGCAAATCTCCCAGCTTAATGAGCCACAACAGTTTTGGTGCTTTGATATCAAGTGGAGTCAACTAACCTATCTTTTCTCTTTATGAACCATGGCAATTTATTTCTGTAGGAGCAGACTGGCTTGGCTATGGTTGGCACTGTTGGATCTTCTAGAATTCTGTTATGGACTCAGTGATGTTTCCCCCAAATTCATATGATGAAATCCTAATCCTCAGTACCTCATAATGAACTGTATTTGGAAATAGGGTCTTTAAAGAGGTAGTTTAGTTTAAAGGTCAATGAAGTAGGCTTTAATCCATTATGGCTGGTTTCCTTCAAGAAGAGGATGCAGACATACATAAGCCTTTGCCCAGGAATAACAACTAGCCCTCTAAAAAGTTTCCCTCTGTTCATTTAATATTGCATTTTATTATTTTCCTGTTATTATATACTCTTAATGAAAGGCATTATTAGTGCTGTAAATAATCCATTCATAAACGTATTTAAACAACATACTACTGTTGGACATTCAGGCCAAACTCTTATTTATTTGTTTATTATATTACAACTTTAACTGTGAAAAACAATTTTTATATAAATCCTTCCCCAAGTTATTTATGTTCTTAGAGTATAAGCAGATATATACTAAGAAAAAGAATACAAGCTAAAGTTATATAAGTTGAAAGTTTTACTATTTCTTTCTAAAGTCTTGTACTGGGGCACCTGAATGGCTCAGTTGGGTAAGCATCTGACTTTGACTCAGGTCATGATCTTGCAGTTCATGAGTTTGAGCCCCGCATTGGGTTCTGTGCTGACAGCTCAGAGCCTGGAGTCAGTTTCAGATTCTGTGTCTCCCTCTCTTTCTGCCCCTCCCCCGCTCATGCTCTGATTCTTCCTGTCTCAAAAATAAATAAACAAAAATAAAATAAAAGTCTTGTACCAATTTCATCTAATAATCGCAGCTTGAGGTCATACCTGCCAGTCACAGAAATATTAAATTTAATGAATTTTCTTAAATGCATTTATTTAAAAGTAAAAACCAATATCCTATTTTATTTATAGTAAGATTAAACAATTTTTCCTTTTTAGTTATTATTTTCTTCTGTGAAGCATCCTTTTCTGTCTCTTGCCAATTTTGCAATTATATTTCAATACTTTTCATGATAAATATTCCTATAATTTGAAAATGATAGCAGTTTTGTCTTCTTACCAGTAATATTCCTGTTTCTATATGTATTTCAGTGTATTTTACATGTATTTCTCTTTCTATGTATGTGTGTGTGTGTGTGTGTGTGTGTGTGTGTGTGTGTGTGTTTAAGGGAAAGAAGGAATGCAAGCAGAGGAGAGGGGCAGAGAGAAGAATCTTAAGCAGGCCCCACACTCAGCATGGAGCCTGGTGTGGGGCTTGATCCCACCACCCTTGGATCATGACCTGAGCTGAAATTAACAGTCAGACTCTTAACCAGCTGAGCCACCCAAGCACCCCAGCAACTAAAACTCTTACTATAATATTGAAAAACAATGATGACATCATTGTTTTATTCATTACTATTTTGTTATGTATCTTTCAATGTTTCTGTTAGTGTCTGTTCATATCATAAATTTCTGTTGATAAATCATTGACGGATCACAATATAAATTTAGTAGCTCATGACTAGCTTTTATTTATTGTAACTATTGTACAATACCACAGCTAAGAAGTTGATACTGATATTGATATAATCCATCAATCTTATATGACTAGCTTAAAAATAATAAAAATATACAACAGAATAGAAACTAATACAATATATTGCATATAGCAAGGATAAATCTTGTTTCTGAAACTTGCTTTACTTATATATGTATATCTGTGACTAAGTTACTATGCTGCATTTCCTATTAATAATAAAGCTACTTAAAGTTAAAGAGAATATTTTGTATCTGATGGAGGAATTATAGAGAAATAGGGAGTGAATTAAAATGTAATAGATTTGTAGATAGATATTTAGATATGGTTAAATGGTTATGTATGTTAAGTACTTGAAAGTGTTTTTTTAATGTTTATTTTTGAAAGACAGAGAGAGAGACAGAGAGAGACAGAGCTTGAGCAAGAAAGGAGCAGAGAGACAGAGAGACAGGGACACAGAAATTGAAGCAGGCTCCATTCAGGCTCTGAACTGTCAGCACAGGGCCCAAAGCAGGGGTCAGGGGCCCAGAGCATGGTCAAATTCATGAACCAGGAGATCCTGACCTGAGCCGAAGTTAGAGGCTTTACCAACTGAGCCACCCAGATGCCCCAAGTAATTCAGTTTTTACAACAACTTCATCAAAAGGCTATTGACTATTAAATCACATTAAAGCACTTTGTGGACAATTTACTGCAAGGATCCATTTTAGTCAATATTTTTTATCAATAAATTCAATGATGATTTGGGAGAAATAATATTATATTTCATCTAAATCATAAGAGGTAGCTGCTCCATTAATAGAGGTGATTCATTAGACAAAGTGTAATAGTCAAAAATTAAAGTTGTAAATTTAGTTTGTAATTAACTAAACATGGTCACACATGGTTATGAAGGTCATAGCACTGAAACAAGGTCATCTCTCTTATAAAAGAAAATACACACACACACAACAAACACAGCACACACAACACATACACACACACACGCACACACAAACCACTTAGGAAGGAGTCTTATGAGTTTTACTTAACTCCAAGTTCTATATGGGTCAAATCCCAAGAGAAGAAATGTGATCAGAGCTGTCTAAGACCTAACATTTAAATAATCTAAGTAACAGTAATGGGAAGTTTATGTATTTGGCCAGAATAAGGAAAAAGATAAGATTTTACACTTAAAGGCAGGATTTATGAATTTGGACAAATTCTGGAAAGTAAATTCAGGAACAAAGGGGGAAATTTCTGGGAATTCTGATAACAAAGTTCTTGCAGGTAATATAGACAGACTCTGGTTGCCTTAAACAAAATTAATGAGAAAAATATCAGGAGTCACAAAAACTAAAAGAAGACCTGGAGACTGAGCAAGAGGCTGGAGGCAAGGCCATCTGGAGGCCAGCAGCAAAACTCAGCAGAAACCATCTGATTAGCATCCTGGCCCTGCAGTGGCTCAACAACCTTCAATTATTTGTCTGACTATCTCATCTTCTTTAGACTCTTCACAGCATTTAGTGTTCGGGGATGGTCACGTCACGTGGCTGTCCTTGGGGCGGGGAGGGAGGAAGCATCTGGTGACAAAGCCTGCTGCGGCCTCTCAGGGGAATGAAGAGCATTTTAGCCTGTTTGCACCCGGACTGCAGACACCAATGTGGAGAAAAAGTATTCGCTGCTAGGAAAAGGGAGTGGGAACAGTAAATGTCCACCTCAACAAGAAGAACTTAGCTGCACTTAGGAATGTCCGATAGCAGAAGGACCTGACAAAATTGTACCGCAGACATTCTGGCCATTCAGTGTTCCGTTGGAGGCAGTGAGTTCAATTGCAGATATAAATCGCACGGAAGGGCTGGGGACAAGCCTTGTAGAGTATGTGTTATGGCTTCTTGGGGTTGGGGACGACTCCCTGACTAAAAGACCTCCAGGATTGGTTCCAAATCAAGCTTTTCTGAGTAAGAGAGGGCAGCAATTAAGCATCCAATTTGCATAATAGTTATTCCATTTCCTCTTGATGACATATTGGGACATAATTTGTCATTTGAGGCTGAGAATACATTTTCCAGAATCGTGCCTTTTGAGGAGTTGAAAGACTGCATAAAACAAAGCAAAGCACTGGAATAATTACATTAGAAGCCACATAAGGATTTATTTGTGCCTTGTGAGTATCTAAACCCAGGATTCCAAACACTGCCTGTACAAACACATTGGTATTTCCAGCTTTTTAAGGGTTATAAAAATTACTTCAATTTATAAAAATTAAAATTTGCTTGAATAGCTACTGATCAGAACATCTAAGGGAAAGGTGTTACAACTAAGGCAATAACTTAAAATACCCTTATGATCTTCACTCTCTGCTTTGTAAATTAGATGAAATCAATGTATTCATAATACAGGTTTTCAGAACTTGTTTGCTATTTTCCATGTATTTTCAACTGCATCTAAATGCCAAACTTGAAAAAAAGAGGAGACTTCATCATTCCTTTTTTATGAGCTTGACACTTATAGATTTTGAGATATGCTTTTTTGCATAAATAAATCAGGAGAAAGTGGTGTCTAGAGCAGATTACATTATGCATAAATTTTTCTATAACCATTATGTAGTCAAAGAAATTCTATTAATGGAGATCTATCATAACCAAATATATGTGTGAGTTCTTTCAATCCAGATGTAAAGCCTATAGCATGATCTATTCTTTGTCTCTGCTTTACTAAGGCTACTGTTTGTTGGGATTTGCTTTGTTTTGTTTTGTTTCCTTTAATTAAAGCCAATAATTCCATCTGAGGTAATGTATCATGAAAATTTTGTAATCAATTCTGAAAGATTAGCCCCAAGGCACCCATAATGGATACTCTTTAATACTACAGATGGTAAAACAGCCTGTGGGAACATGTCTGCTGGGCATTCTGTGAAAGCCGTTTTTTGTTGAAATGAATCCAACATGACACGCCGGACAACTATAGCATGGTGGGTTTCTGTGAAAATGTTTCACATTTTATATCTCCTTTTTGTTTTTACTGATAATTTTATAGATGGCATAGGCAATGTGCATTTTCTAGCTCAAGAGGCATAACCAAACCTGCATTTACAATGAAACTCGATTATGACTCAAAGGGCTCAAATTAACAATAATTTGTTTAACAGAGTTTCCCAAGTTCAGAAAGAGAATTCCAAAAAATCAGTTCTGAATAAATAAATATATCTTACATTGGTTAATTTCTGTGCATAAAGCTCCTGACATTATTTGACAAATGGTGGGAGTTATTAAATCAATTTGTTATTTAGAAAGCAGGATGGCAGTATTTCTTGCTCTAAAATTTAGATATCATTCTTGTTTTTTAATTTTTAATGTTTTTTATTTGAGAAAGAGAGTGCAAGCTGGGAAAGGGGCAGAGGGGGAGAGAGAATCCCAAGTAGGCTCCACACCCAGCCTGACATGGGATTCATTCCTGGGATCGTGACCTGAGCTGAAATCAAGAGTCAGATGCTCAACCAACGGAGCCCCCCCAGGACCCTTAAAATTTATATAT
>NC_043708.1:16984080-17001162 GCF_006229205.1 Suricata suricatta | reverse complement strand
ATATATAATGGCTATTAATTTCATTAATTTTTATGAACTCAAAACAAACCCAACACATGAAATAGGCTAATGTACATAGCCTTGAAACATTTAAAGTGATCAGTGCTCAAGCCTTAGAATACTTTGCTTCGGACTTCATGGTTCTCTGGCTTCGGTCTCATATATGATTAGAGGAGCTGTTCCTGATCCATGTAAGAATCCAATCTGCAGTCAGGGGCCACCCTGAATGTGAAATTGATTAGCCCCATCATACAAAGGTTGTCTCTGTGGGACTTAGAAAAAATACACGTGAAAATAAGTACTATGTCCTATTCGTCTCTGAATCTAGAGTTCTTAGTACAATGTTTGGCACACAATCCTTGCTCATAAGTCTAATAGATCCTAGAATCAAAATTATTCTCCATTAAAGACAAGGTTTCAAATCAAGGGTATCTTCTCATGAAATAACCAATTCAGAGTAGCGTACAAAACCTGAAGTTATTTCCTTGTGGCCATTATGTGCTTATAAATGGAAAACAGTTTTAAAAATAGGGAATAGAGCCAGACTTAAAAGTGCTTCTGATTCTGCCCAAATAAACAGACGGCAGGACCACACATGCTTTTCTCCCTTCCTGCAGGACTCAGCTTTTGTGTCTGACATCAACTGTTCATCAGGTTCAGCAAAATTTTATTAAGCCAATGAATGTTTATTCTAAAATAATAATTAGAAAAATGTCTTATCCTTTAGCTAAATCAAAAGCCCAAAGAAATATTAAATTATGTAAATCTGCTTCATTTGTAGTATTTTTTTAACTCTCCTGTTTGGAATTAACATATATATTTTTTAAACCACTAAAATGCTTTATAGCATACTTCATAGAGACTGATATGATTGTCATAACTCTTATTTAGTTAAATGGATACTATTAACATTAGAATGCTTGTCTTCTATTGCTGGTACTAGAATTGTAGGGACAGGTCACTGTAGTTAGTAGATACATAAACTGATACATAAGTTTATTTCCTTTTTTCATGGAGTTTTCATGAGGCCTCAAAAAGATACCAACACAAGCACAAAATGTTTCATGTAAAGTGTTATTATTGTTATCTTTAATTACAGTGTTTCACAAGATAATTAAATGCTTTCCCTTAGTTAAAATTCAGAAAATTCACTGAGATTTCTCTGGCTTCTAAAACACCTGTCACATAGTGCTTCAGGGGACCACCATATTTAACTAATTTTTATACCCCACCAGCAATTCAGGAAAAAAATAGTCAATTCCCAGATAATCTCTTTTTGACAACAATATAATCATTGCCATTTTCAGCAGAAGCGTAAAAGCAAAGAAAGGATTTGCTTTATGAAAGTGAATAATGTATTTTTTTAATTTTTTAATTTATTTTTGAGAGATTGTGTGAGCAGGGGAGGGTCAGAGAGAGAGGGAGACACATATTCTGAAGCAGACTCCAGGCTCTGAGCTGTCAGCACAGAGCCCAACACAGGGCTCGAATCCATGAACCATGAGATCATGACCTGAGCCAAAGCCAGACGCTTAACCAACTGAGCCACCCGGGCGCCCCAGTGAATAACGTATTTTAGCTTGCAGTTTTCCTTGCCCGAGTTGGAGGAAGTCGAGGAAGAGTGGATGTTCCTTTTCATGTGAGTAGTAGACTGCTGTGGTTTTCAGTCCTACCAAATATTAACATTTCCTAGGGAGCTTCTAAAGAACAAGGACCCTGGGCTCCATCCTAGATCTAAAGAGAAAAATTTCTGAAATATTAGTTCCCAACACTCATATTATTTAATTTCCATCAGAAGATTCTGATGGCCAGCCATGATTGAGAACAACACCCTTATAAAATAATATGAGGACTGAATTCTGATGGTCTGATGGTTATAGTTCCTAAGATGCTCCTTCTTATTTCCATAGAATTCAAATTCCAAAGCAGTTAATAAAAAATATATAATTATTATCTTCTTAGGATAAATGTCCAACAAGAAAATTAATTGCTTTAAAGAGGAAGTCATTTTTGCGTGCCTTCGTATTTTAAAAGAGTCTAGTAGAGTGAGATTAGGATTAGTTTTGTTAAAGAATAGCTCAAAGGACTCAACGTGAACCAAAGTGTTAACACTTAAGGAAGAAAGAGTCCAGTATAGCTCAGTGTGTAGAACATTCTGATACATTTCAATTAGAATGGGCTGTGATGTTCTCCATCATCGCATGTGTTCAGATGTGTTCCTGGGTATATGTGATAAAGTAGACTCAAGTTCAGAACTCGATATACTCTTTCATCCTCAAGGCCATTAATAAACCTTAGATGTTCATAATGATACATTGCAAATGTGTTAGTTTAAACTTTTTTTTTTTTTAGCTTATCCATTGCCCTTCTAAAATACCATATGGCTATACATCTGGAGGTGACATTCACAGGCTGAACATTCTTACTGTTCATTGAGGAAGAAATTGAAACCATAGAATGAAATCCTTAAATTCTTGAATATTTCTTGCATTGTCTTTGATAAAGCAGAATCATTGAGGTGCATGAGATGAATGAGACACTTCCTTAGTGGCAAAATTTAAGACATATCAAAAATTCAGTAATTATATCACTGTGATTTGATATTTTTGTACATTATAAATGATCCCCATTGTACATCTAGTTACCATTATCTGAAACTAATAAGATCTTTTATGTCAACTATACTGTAATTAAAACATTCAACAATCAAAATAAATATTTAATTACAAATTTTTAAAAATTGAGTTTAATGCAAAAAATCCATAATGAAGAAAATCCTTACATATTAAATATAAACAGAATCAAGGTTACAGATTTTTTCCTTTTATTTCAGACTCCTTATAAATGGCTCAGAACAACAATGTTACTGATATTTTACCTTGATTGGTGAGTTTTTTTCTCCCCTTAAATTTTGCACTCAAAGCAAGTGCCTCATTCCAGCGCTGGATCTAGGCAATAAAGAAGTAAGCACAAATGCAAGCAATTGACCACTCTATGTACACATCTGTGTATATATTTGTGCACACATTCTTGTGTGTGCTCAAGAGATTCAAGTTAATGACTACAGATGTTTTTCTTTTGATAAAAAATGAGCTGAGTTTGGA
The DNA here is from genome assembly GCF_006229205.1 of Suricata suricatta. NCBI lineage: Eukaryota > Metazoa > Chordata > Mammalia > Carnivora > Herpestidae > Suricata > Suricata suricatta. Next base: position 16,998,058 of record NC_043708.1, on the reverse strand, counting down.
CAACACATAAAATAGGACCTTGACTTTTAAATTTTTCATTTTTAAAAAAAGACTCAGGGACGATTGGGTAGCTCAGTTGGTTGAGCATCTGACTCTTGATTTTGGCTCAGGTTATGATTCTATGGCCTTGGGTTCAAGCCCCATAATTGGCTTCAGGCTCAGCATAAGATTTCCTCTCTCTGCCCCTCTCCCCCGCTTGCATTCTCTCTGTCTGTCTAAAATTAAAAATAAAATAAAATAATAAAAAGGAGTTTATTATAGTCACTTAGTTGGCTGTAAATTACTACCTGTCCATTGTTGGACAGAAGGATGTAGATGATTACTAAAGTCCAACTGCATTCTGGCAATTCACTTAAAGGTAGTCATGAACCAATGGTACAACGTCCCTTTGCATCAAACTTAAAATGAAAGCTCTGGCATAGTGAAGGGATTTTGAAGTCTTACTACTCACCCTTTGACAAATTTTATTTGAAAAAAATCATGAGTGAAAAGCGAAATTGCTGTTGTGTACCTATAGTGGCAAATAACCTGTGTGTATATGTTTCTATTGTGTTGGTGGGGAGCACACATCATGCTTCCTTCTCACTTTTTGAAACTGATGGTTTAGAGTCTTATGACTAATTGAAGGATTAGGAGCATGGCTTGGTTGGTAGAATTTCATAAGAACCAGAATGTCAGAAGATCCTGGCCTAAAGAATTGTTTTTAACCCACATAGCACAGGAGGAAAGCACCTTACAGGCAGTGTTCAAACCAATAGCAACTTGGGTTTCACTTTCTTCCCATATCGTTTCATTTATTCCTTCTAATCAGCATTCGCTTTCCTCTCCTCTTACATCTGGAGGAGGCTTTCACCACACATTCTTTATCTTTTTCTTTCCCTCTGTCTCGGTTCAGACTAAGGTAGAGTCAAATACCATCACTAAAGCCTTTCTTTCAAAGCCTCCTCAAGCCTCAACCAAGGTATATTTGTCTTCCAGAAGGCACTGAAAGTTACAGCTCCTGGTTAGTTCCTGTGATTTACCCTCTGCTAGGTTTTCTGGTTCAGGTGACATCAAGGAAAGAAACGTCTATTCATGGGGTTCCTGGATGACTCATTTGGTTGAGCATCCAACTCTCAATTTTGGCTCAGCTCATGATCCCAAGATCATGGGATTGAGCCCCACATGGGACTGTGCACTAAGCATGGTGCATGCTTGAGAGTCTCTCTTTCTCTCCCTCTGAACCTATCACTGCCTCACATATAAGTATTCTCTCTCTCTCTCTCTCTCAAATTAAAAAAAAATCTACTCATTGATTTAGCAGCATTGTATTGAGTATCTTGTATGCCCCAGGTTCTGTGTGGCATTGAGGATACAAATGTGGAAGAAACAGACTTGTCCGAATGTGATTCTAGGAATGTTCAGCTCACACTGCAAGGGTGAGATGGTCTTGGAGTTACACTTCCATAGCAAGAGACAGAAATGTCATCCTCACACATTTCCCTTTCACCCGGCCTACAGAACTATGGATAGACTCTGATGTGATTCCAAATGGAAAACATATGCATTTTCCACAATTTAATGAAAAAAGAACACCACAAACTATTTTTTGAAAACTGTGGTTATGAAAGCATAAGATAAAGACATAAATACTGAAAGAGTTCTCTGCTTTTCAGTACCAACATTGGAACTTGCTAGTCATGTACATTAAGCAAATTGCTTCACTTCTATCCACTCTCATCTGTCAAATGGGTGTGGGTAAAAGAAGATAGATTATATTATCTCTGTGATTCTTTCCAGGTCTAGAATACTCAATTTTAGAATGTTATCCCATTTTAGACTTATTGATTGCATATGCTGAAAGAGGAAAAGCATTTAAAAAGTGTTTGAAATAATTCATTAGCATTTGGTTCACAGATGATCAACTGTTTATAGAGAGAATGATCATTTTGGAAGAGTCTAATCTCCCATACTAGTAAGATACTTTGTTTTGACCATTGCGGAGATGTCAGAGTCAGGCACTGAATCTCTCACAACGCTGGGACCGTGTGCTATTGACACACATTCTTTTGTCCCATACATTTTGTGTGTTTGCTTTCTAGAGAGAAATTATTGATATCCACTTTAATTTTGGCTTGACATTTGAATATGTGTCTGTAAATAGCTAGTTGAAAATTCTAGGAATAAGTTCACCTTATTTAACAAATCAATTCTTTGATCTTTTTTTTTCTTTTTATTTGACTGCCAGGAGAATTTGCCAACTTTTTCTTTGATCATCAGTCAGTTAGCATATTTTTTTAAAGAACATTCCTCTAAACCTTCAGAGTACCCTTTTCTTTTTAAAATCTTTATATTTCTGAACTTCATGCCAGTAACTCAGTAGGACATAAAAATTCCTTTCTTAAAAATCAGCTTCTTTTGTAGGTAGCTGGCTTGGGTACTTTCCAAAACCATCAAACAGCAATCTTAAATGAATACTGGGTTCTCCTATCAGGATGTCACTGGTTCATAGATGTTGACCTCATCCCTTTAATTTACTCCCTTAAACATCATGATCATGTTTTGTTGTTGTTGTTGCTGCTGCTGTTGTTTTTAAGGTGAGCTATCTTGATTTGGGTATTCCATTCCTTTTGTGACATACTCTACCACTTCTCAACATCCTGGCCCAAGCGTAACCACCACATAACCTGGATTACTACAATGGTAAAATGGGCTTGTTTCTTCTACCTTTGTTTCTCTTCAGTATAAGCTCAGCCCAGCAGCCAGAGTGGTCATATTAAGTACTGACAACCCTCAATGTCTTACACGATTTGTGCTTACTTCCCCACACGTTCACTCTCTAAATCCATTTCTTATTTCTCCCTCCTTATTTGTTCTGTTCTAATCCCATTGACCATTTGTTGTTTTGCCTCAGAATATGTATGCCCCTGAGCCTTTGTGCTTGCTTTTTCCTCTGCCTGAAATGATCCAGCTCTCTCACATCTTCTGGGAATTCACTCAACAGTCACCCGCCCAGTAAAATCTTCCCTGGATCTCTATTGCCTCCCCTTCTCCCACATTGACATTTCTTAACCTCTCCTTTGCTTATTCTTTATCGTTAGTTCTTATCAATATGCAATCTACATATACTTTACTAATTTACCTGGCATAATATTTATCTCTTTCCCATTGGAATATAAATTTCATGAAGGCAGAAATTTTTGTTTGGTTGATTCACTGCTATATCACAGGTCCTTCAACAGTACCTACCATACATTAGGTGCTCAATTATGCTTGCTGAATAATGTAATATAAAAAAAATGTGTCATGATGTGTTGAAGATTTTTTAAAATGACACAAAATAATAATGTTTTGAATTGTTTCCTCTTTAATTCATTATATTTAAAATATCCTGAAGGCTAAAACTATGCTCTTTTTATTTCTTGTACCTGCACACTTGCTCTCCAACACTGGATCTCAGCGAATAGAAATGATCCTTAATTCTCAAATATTCCATATTCTTACTATCCTCATTGTCAGTCATAAACCCTTTGTTTCTACTATCTATGTATTTAGTCTTGGTAGTTAGGAATTTCGATATAGAGAGGAGAGAAAATAACAACACTGCTTCCTTAATCTCCCTGTGACTCTCTACAAAATAGGGAGAAAAATAGTATCTACCTAATAGATTTGTTGTGAAGATTAATTTGTATAGCAAGAGCCTTTAGAATAGTGCTTGTCATATATTATTATGTATTAATGTCAGATATCATATTATTAACACTAATATTATATAAATGAAAATACCCATCATACAGTGTTACCAACTATCAGTTTCAAGGAAGTCATTATCTTTGGAGGATGTTGGATATACTACATTTGGTTCTCATTATTTTAAAAAATGTAGTTGGAAGCAGAAATGTAAAACACTATGATATATGAACTTAGTGTTAGCTAGTCTCTAAGATCATCCCAGTGATTCTCTCCTCTGGTAATCACATCACAGCCCTATTGGTCTTCCTCTTCTCCATTGAATTGGGCTGATCTGGCAATCAATAGGATGTTGCAGAAATGACAGGGAATGACTTGTAAGGTTATCTCAAGAAAAATGTTATAGATTCTGCCTCTATCACATGGATCACTTCTCAGAGTCCATGACATAAAGATATTCAAGAAACTTATGGAGAAGTCCATGTGGCGAGTAACTAAGGCCTCATGCCAACAACCAACATTGATGTGTCCGTCATAGGTACAAGTTTTCTTGGAATCAGATCCTTCAACCCCAGGCAAGCCTTCATATGACTGCAGCATCTGCTCTAGTCAGCATCTTGACTACAATCTCAGAAGGTAAAAAAAATAATGACCAAATTAAGCCACTCCTGAGCTTGGTGGCCAACAAAAAACGTGAGATAGTAAGTGTTGTCTTAAGCTATTATTTTGTGAGTGTTTTGCACAATGCATAATTAACTCATAAGTAAATAAGTAATTAGTTTCATAATCTAAACACTTGAAGAGAAGATAGAAATTATTTAGCTTACCAAAAGCACAAAATGCTGAGTATCAGTCAAAACTAATTGGTTTAAAACTATATATGCATTAAATTGTGAAAGAAAAGAACCATGTTTCAGATCATGTGTGAGATGCTAGAATATATTATTGAATACTGAAATAAAAATGTGAGACATAATTTCAGTTTTAGTCATTGTTTCCTGGCAATTTGGGAATGGAAACTCTTATATTTTACTTAGGTACTTAGAGACAATGGAATGTGAATCTTACTAGCTTAAGCAAAAGTAATTTTATTGGTAAGTTCCTAGGGTAGCTTATGGAATTACAGAAATATTTGTACAATTAGTTCTCTTAAGGACAGGAAGCAGGGCACCCTTAGGGATCTCACTGAGGAATTTATAAGCAGTTCCTTTTGGGGGACTTGCCAAAAGCTGTACTTCCCAAACTTGATTTTGCATAGGGATTGCCTGGGCACAATGTAGATTCTGATTCAGTGGGCTTGATATTCTGTATTTTTAACAACTCTTAGGTGATGCTGATGCTACCATTCCCGTGAACCTGACTTTGAGGAGTGCCAAGAAAAACAATCCTCCTGCCCCACATCAGCTCTGTGCTGACAGTGTGAAGCCTGCTTGAGGTTCTCTCTTTCCATATCTCTCTGTTCCTTTCTTGCTCATTTTCTTTGTCTTTCAAAAATAAATAAACTTTAAACACTTTAATAAAGAAAAAGTAAAACGATCCTTGTGCTTTCCTTTAACTCTTATTTGTTCTTTCCGATTTCCCATCAATGTCTTTAATTTAAGGAACCCCTTCTGGACCTACCCCTCACTCCCTCATCTCCCCAGCTTCATTCTCTTTGTCATATATATGTAATCTCTGACGTTCCTATTGGACTAAAGCTCTATATGAAAAGGAACATGTTTGGTTTACTGTTATCTCCTAAGCATCTAGCATAGTGCATGGACCATAGTTCAACAAACAGTTGACAATTGACTATCAAATATGTAATATTCCCACTCCTGTTATATTTAAAAATTAGCTTCAACCGTAGGTGTACATTAGAATTACCTGGACATCTTTTAAAAAATGCCCATGATGGAGTTCCACTCCAAATAAATTAAATCAGCTCAATTAAATTACCAGAGAGGCTCAGCCATTGGTTTATATGCTGCATAGTATTTCCAGCTGTAAGATCATCATATATATCACATATGTATTTGGTATTTGGTTTTTGGTACTTGGTTACTGGCACAGATCTCCTAATACACTTGGAATTCCCTGAGTGACAGGAGTATCATTTTTCATTCATAAGGAATCCTTTTTGACCATACCTGGTTCATGCTAATGAAATGACCCTTGTTGGGTCCCTAGAAAGCTTTAGAATGGAAGTTTCTTGCCAGAAAAACCAACCATCCAATTAGAAGGTTGGAACTATCAGCCCTGGTTCTGAGGAGGGGAGAGAATCTGAAAATTGAGATCAGTCACTATTGGCTAATGATTCAATTAGTCATGCTGTCATCATGAAACTTCAATAGAAACATTTGAACAAAGAGGGCCAGGGGGCTTCTAGGTTAGTGAACACATTAATGAGCTGAGAAGGTAGAATACCAGAAGATACACAAAATCTCTACATGTCCCTCCACCTACCCATATACACATGCCTTGCCTACACATTTCTTCCCGTTAGCATTTCCTGAGTTGCATCCTTCATAATAAAATCATAATTATAAATATAGAACATTCCTGAATTCTATGGGTCATTCTAGTGAATTATCATGCCTGGAGAAGGTGAGTGGGTCAAAGGATCTTCAGAATTTATAGTCAGAATTACAGGTAACAGGGGACCTGTGGCTGTCATGTAAAGTGAGGGCAGTCTTGTGGGACTGAATTCACCTTTTACCTCCATGGTCTGCTCTAACTTCCAGTAGTGTCAGAACTGAATGGACTCAGGATTCCCAGGAGGTAGCAAAGAATTAAAGAATTACTAGAAAACAATATACCAATGTTCAACCAAAATCATGATCAACTGATTGAGAAAGTAATTCATGTTTTGTTTGAGGCAAAACCTCTTTCTCATGCCAGATATTCCAGATAATTAGAACTGGCTTCAGAAAACATAGATGTCATTTGTCTCTGAATCAGAAATTACTTTCAATGATATGGACAGACAGAACAAGACTTTTCTTGTAGGCCATCTACCCTCTGATACATTTATCTTTTTACTTTACTAAAAGGCAGTATTTGAGAGGTTAAGTACCTTCCAAGATCTACTGTGAAATTTAAATGAAAAGGACTACATAAATGTGTGTTTTTCTGTAACTATTAGTGTTATTTCCTCCTTCCCTCCAGGAGTTTCTAACAATAAGCGAAACTGATAAGACTCACTAATAGTGAACCAAATACTTCATTGGATGTGTCATAATTATGTGCCTCTTAAAACAGCCAAATCTTTCATTCTTCTAAAATTGAGGGAACTATGAAAAGAAAGCAGCAATTCTTACATCTTTGCAAATGGGCACACCGTATTTTCTGCTGCATTCTGGACATCTAGCAGAGTTCCTGGAGGCACTTGATGAAAGTCTGTTGAAAAAGAAATGCTTTGGGGATGTCTGGGTGGCTCCAACTCTTGATTTCAGCTCAGGTCATGATCTTGTGGTTTGTGCAATGGAGCCTGGAGTCAGAGCCTGCTTGGGATTCTCTCTTTCCCTCTCTTTTTGCCACTCCCTCATTCATGCTCATTCTCTCTCCCTCTCTCTCTCTCTCTCTCTCTCTCTCTCTCTCTCTCTCTCTCAAAATAAATAAATAAACATTAAAAAAGAAAAGTTTTTATGTTCTTGTGAGTTTAGGAAAAAAAGTATTGCTAGATCTACTCTCAAGTGATTTTCAGTGTAATCGAAGAGAAACAAAGCAAACACATGAAATTATATAACAGTATGGACTAACTAAATAGTAAAGATTAATTTAAAAGTCAAGAAAAAATAAAATAAAAAGACAAGAAAGTTTATAGCAATTCATGATCAGAGATGGCTGTGTGGAAGACTTGGCATTGACGGTTCTGCTTAGGTATAAAGTAGGAAGAGAGATCTCCCAAACAGAGGAAGGGTGTATGGAATGGCCCAGGATTAAGAATGCATGGAACACATTCAGGGCATCCGGCTTAAGTAGAAAATAATGCAGGTGAAAAACTGAGGCTGAACAAATGGTTTATGCCCAGATGGCAGAGAGTACAGGGTTCATTCTAGGTTTAATGAAATGGAACAGAATAGTAGTCATATAATGAATACGATATTCCTGGAAGAATAATCCTCAATCCAACTGTAATTTAGGAAAGGTCTCACCTAGGAGGAAAACACCATACAAGTGGGAGTCTGGGTGAAATGGTTAGTCACTCACTACCTGTGAATCTTAACTTCCACTGTTATGAAATTAAGATCAACAGAACCCGATTTCTGAAATAAGGGTAGAAGACTATATCTTAGCTTGCTTGAAGGTGAATCGCAATTGTGATTTTTATGTAAAGCTTTGGGAATAGGCTTCATATTCCATAATCATCTTATATTTTCATGATAAAGAGGCTTCTTTTAGTATTTATACTTATGTTCTTATTTAGGCCAAAGTCAAAGAACCTGAAAAAAAGAAAGGAACTGAGCAATTGTACCTTTAATTATGCCTTCATGTGAAGTAAACAGGTCCTTAATTTTTAATTAATTGCTCAAGTTAAAGTGCTTATTCTAGCCACATTAAGGTATAAAATCAAGAGAAAAATAACAATTAAGCCAAATTGTCCCTCAAGATAATTTCTAAACCAAGGTCTTGTACCATAAATCAGGAGCATTTTATGTGCCAATGTCTTTCTTTTATATATCCCAGGAAATTTCGTTGACAATTGGAACCTGCCAAAAATTATAAATACCAGATCTGATATGGTGAAAATCACCCTCTGCTTATATAAGGTTAATCTATTAGGCCATGAGCTGTAATCTTAATGTTCTGGAAAGGAGAAAAACATGGAAAAGTAAATTTTTCCTCTAGGCAATGTGATACTTTAATTAAGAACCAAGAGCCTACATAAGGTGACCTAGGTTTACACGTATTAGGCTGAAATAAAGTAGAACTTGAATTGAAATCGATATGGATGACAGCACCTGCTGGGTCATTTTTTTCTCCATGCTTACCAACATTTTTGACACATCATTACGTACAACAAGATGTAAGGTGAAAATCTAAAACATACACAATGGTCATTAAAACTAAAGTCATAAAAATACTATTTAGCTGCATCAGTACATTGAAATATAGATCAATTATGAACACCTCAAATTCCATGAATAATGGATATATTTTATAGAAAGATGTACAGAGAATAGTCATAGTTGTTAGAGCAAATACTTGGTGCCCAGGAAGAGACAGTGACATGCACTTGGGGCATCAGAAAAGATAGTCTATTCTGCCCTGGTGCCAGCCCAGTGAAGTCACCTCCAAAGGCTGAGCCCCCTGCACTGGCGCTGGCCTACTTTTTTGCCTGGCCAGCTTCCGGGTACTTGGAAACTATCAGCTGCCCAGGTGAGCAAGATTGCAGGACTCAAGGGAAAAAAAAGGGGGGCACTTATGGGCTGTTCTATGTGGGCAATCAGCTGATCAAGAGGCAACCACGTTTATAGAAGCCAAAAGGATGCAAGTGGCGTATCCAGCCTCTGACATCTGGCTGGCTCTTTTTTATCTGCTTTTGTTGGCTTTCCTTCTCTTAGTGAGTTGGTACCTGAAAGAAGCCTAGAACTGCAACATTGATGAGATAGAAATGTAATTTTTCTTAACCTCTGAGACCTTTCTTAACCTTGGAAAGTTATATTATACATCATTAAATATGATAGCTGGGTGATTAGGTATTTGTAGACCCAGAGAATCAGGGCCAAAGCATCTTTTTGAGGCAAAACTATAAGCAATAACATTTTTAGTTATGCAGAATAATATTATTTAGGGGACACCTCCTATCTGGCAGTCCTAAATCACTGTCTATAGCTAAATGCATCAACTTTAGTGCCTACTTTATACAATGTGAAAGTTAGACTGGGAGAACTTAAGTTACTATCCAAGGACACACAGGTGGTATAAGTCATGACAAGTCTGGCTCCAAATCTCATATTCAATTTATTTCATTACTTACCTCATCTATATCATCTACTATGAAACCCACCCCATAAAGGTTAGGGGCTATGTCTTTCTAATTTAAACAAACAAACAAACAAATGTACATACACTGTAGTCCCAGCCTAACCCAGAGCCAATTATAACAGAAACTTAAGGGTTGGAGGTATAGGTTTTTGTTTTTTTTTTTACTTTTGAAACTTTTTTTTTTTATTACTGAGAGACAGAGAGAGGCAGAATGAGCAGGGAGGGGCAGAGACAGGAGGAGACCCAGAATCTGAAACAGGCTCCAGGTTCTGAGCTGTCAGCACAGAGCCCGATGTGGGGCTCGAACCCATGAACCATGAGATCATGACCTGAGCCGAAGTCAGAAGCTTAACTGACGGAGTCATCAAGGCACCTCAGTATTTTGTTATTTTTAAAAAATCTTCTCAGATAGCGGTTATGTATAGTTCTATTCCTTTGCTCTCCATTATCTTTGTGGACCACTTTATTGTACCACTAAAACATTCTTTTCAGATAAGAAAAATCAAGATTAAATCATTTATCTAATGTTACATAACAAGAAAGTGGGAAGAGCCAGATTTAAACTAAGTTTGCCGAGTTTCAATGCCAATGCTTATTTTACAGCCACTAAATTATATCGCCTCAAAGGAAATTTGTACGTGTTTCTGAATATTAATAATAACCTTAAATTCTTTAAGTGACAAACATAAATACAGTGAGTTTTTCTAAATTTCAAAAGTCTTTGTGGAAAAAGATCTACATACCAGGCATTATTACAATTAACCTATTTATCAAGTTGAATTATTGCACATTGAATTATTTTATTCTTGAATATATTACCTCCAAAATATATTCTATATTATTCCAGCTCTACTAGATAATCCTGAGTCCAAAATAAAACTTTGTCTCTCTACAAAAATCAGAAGATATTCTAGTTTAACTTTTAGTAGGCTATTGATTGTTTACCAATAAAAGGCTATTACATTTACTTTATTTTTTTCTTGTAAGGTACACATTCCAAGCATTTAATTGTTTGTTTTTTGAAGACTAAGGGAATATTGGGAGTCTTTATGTCTGGATCAAATAAAGCCTCTTTTCAATCAGGCAATATACATATTAGTTGTCCCATTAGAACCATTAAGAGAAAGAGAAAGAGTCAAGGTTATGAAATAAAGTATTGTTTCCTATCAACATCAAAAATGTAAACTAAATTTCTTTGCCAAACAATGAAAGGCCATGGTCTGGGAAAGTGCAATACCACATTAGCTCCCCCTAGGCCTGAAGTCCAAGATGTCTGCAGCCTCTGGCCGCATCCCCTTCCAGAAAACTATACAAAATTTTAGCAGTGCAGATTTCTATTGACTATCTGGGACTTGTGGTATAAGAGTGATCTGTAATGCATGTTTGGAGGACAGAGTGATTTATTCATTAATACTAATTACACCCAAATGATTACTTCATGTCTAGCACGATCCTCAGTCTTTAGATGTGTTAACTCTAGAGAGTCAATAGGATATAGACTCCTTGATGAGAAAGACCTTGTCTGTCTTCCTGTTCTCCTTTGAAGCCATGTTGAGCACTCACTGGCTATTTGGTGGTTATATCACCTCAAATCTTCACAATACCGTATCATCCAGGTATTGATTTATTTTACCAAGTCACTTTACATGACTAGTACCCAGCTGGCACATAGTTGGTAAGAGTAAAATTCAAGATTTGAACTCAGAACTCATACTGTCTGATCCTTTGCTCTTAGCTATGAAGATTTATTTCCTCCTAATTAGCCAGTAGTATGTGGTAAGGTTTAAGGAGTTCGCTTATTGTGATAAGCACCAGGGGATGTATGAAATTGTTGAATTACTATATTGTATGCCTGAAACATATAATATTGTATGTTAACTAACTAGAAGTAAAATAAAAACTTTTAAAAAAGTAAATCTGTTCGTAAAATACACAGGACTAATGTGAATTGCACTCTTTCTATTCTGAAAGGTCAGTTATGTATAGCAGTAGTTGTTTCCAAGCACAGAATGTCAGCATCCTTTGAAAGGTCTCAAGATAATTAAGCTCACATTGTCCATGTTCAGGAATTAAATCAATGGTGGGCTCGTTCAGAAACCTTTCAACCTGTAGCTCTCTACTTACAACCTGCAGTGGAGTGGATCAGGATTTGAAAAACTTCTCTTCTGCACAGAAATGATAAATAATAAACAATAAATAACAAATAATGAATAATAAAGCTAGAACAACCCCAGCCTCTGAAATGACAGTATGGCAACTCCTGAGCATCTTTCAGTGACAAAAATAACTTCTCTTATTTACCTATCTGTATTCTAAAGGTAAATTTACCTTGTAGCCAAATGACCAAATTCTAGTACCTGTCCCCAAAGACAGGGAAATGTTACTAGTCTGACCAATGCATCGTACTAGACATGTACGCATTTGGAAACTAATTACGTCCAGGTTGCCAGCTGCAGTTCTAGGCACCAAAAGTTCAAAAATTAATAAACATGACCCTGGCTTTTGAAAAGTTCACCACTTAAAGATTATAGAAACCCATAAACACATCATTAAAATAGAAATGCCAGGATGGATTATATCTAAATCACAAAGGAAACACAAAGGAAAGAGATGAATAGGGAAATTCAGAAGGCACTCTAAAATAATGACCTTGAATTAGGCTACTAGCTCTTTAATTAACCTACAAAATGGTACTACAAGGAGGGAGATTGATTGTCTGCTTGCGAATAAGGAGATCAGTGGAAAAGGCAAATATATATTTTAGGAAAACATTTCCATATGTAGTAGCTGGGGAAAATGCTGCTTTGGTTGACCATATATCTATAACATATTAATTTATAATAATTTAACATTTGAAAAAATAATATTGCTCATAAACCAGATTTAACTCTTTTGTGGAAAATTGAAGTAATGTGTTATTCATACATCAGAAAGTTTATATTATTTTTATTCTTCCTTAAGTACCAAGAATTTCTGGATAAACTTTTTAAATCTGCAAAGTTCAGCATGATCATCAGTATCCTAAATTTACCTATGCATTTTAATCTGACCACATGTTCAGAACTATTGCAAAAGCGGAATAGAATAGCATCCTAGAAAGTAAGCTTAATTATTCAGATGTTTTGCATTTGGGACAATCAGCAAATCAACAACAAAATGGAGTGGGATATAGAACTCATGTGGCTAACACAGAGAGAGTCATGACTAAGTCTCACGTGAGCCTGTTTTGAGGAAAGAAGCAGTTGGAAGAGAGATAAGGAAACTGTAGAAAATATTGTAACATTTAAGTGGAAAAGAAAGTCATAAGGGACAAAAAGAATAAATAACCCCCTTATTTAAATTGTTTGCCATTGTTTGGACAAAAGCAAAGGATCAAAAAAAATGTGGTCTCAAAGGTGCTTCAGGTTGCATTTTTACAACCTCTAACAAAGGTCAATTGAGTGGGAAAACTTGTCAAAGTAGTTATTTGAGTAAGTGGGAAAAAAAAAAAAAACAAAACATCAAGCCTGCGTTCCCAGCTACATAGCTCTGTATAGACACAACTTGAATCACTCTCCGACAAGTAAACCCACTTATCTGCATATTCTGTGCTTTGCTCAGGAAGCTCTGGGGAAAACTACATTGATCTCTTTGCCACTCAACCTTACACCTTCTTTCCCAGAAAGTTCTAGTTTTTCCTTCTTTGTAATCCTGTACAGATTTTTTTAAAAGGGAAAGAAGGAAAGAAAGAGAAAAGAAAGAAAGAAAGAAAGAAAGAAAGAAAGAAAGAAAGAAAGAAAGAAAGAAAGAAAGAAAGAAAGGAAGGAAGGAAGGAAGAAAGAAAGAGAAGAGGAAAAGAAAGAGAAGAGGAAAAGAAAGAAAGAAAAAAAGAAAAGAAAAGAAAAGAAAAGAAAAGAAAAGACAAGACGTAAACACATCAGGGAAATACAATGTAAATCTGGGGCACCTGTAACATAGAGAAAGTGATTTTTTTTTTAATTGAAAAATATTTTCTAAGCTTACCACAGGGGAAGATAAGACAAGAAAACACTTTGAGAGAGGGGCTTGAAACCTCTTATTGCTGTCAAAGTGCACTTCCTTTCTAACTAAAAATGTATGGAAAGTTATGTTTTAAAAATTAGTAAGTTGGGAGCGCCTGGGTAGCTCAGTCAGTTAAGCGTCCAGCTTCGGCTCAGGTCATGATCTCATGGTTCCTGGGTTCGAGCCCTGCATCAGGTTCTGTGCTGACAGCTCAGAGTCTGGAGCCTGCTTCAGATTCTGTGTCTCCCTCTCTCTCTGCCCCTCCCTTGTTTGAACTCTGTCTCCCTCTGTCTTAAAAATAAATAAACATTAAAAAAAA
>NC_043708.1:16908054-16983980 GCF_006229205.1 Suricata suricatta | reverse complement strand
AATTAGTAAGTTGAAAAAAATTAGTACATTGAGTTTAGTAAATATAACTTGAAATATTATGAAAAATTACTTTGAGGACATTAAAAGTCTTGGGCATGTGGGTATATCAAACAGACAGATGTGTCACCTTTTGGGCTGATTTATGGCTCTGCAATATTAGACTATTTTCTCCCTCTCCCTTGCAGAAGTTTCTAATCTAACTATTGCCTTAGCATAATTCAGGGGTCAGCAAACTGATGACCTGGAGAATGGCCCGTTAGTTTTGTAAATAAAGTTTTATTGGAACACAGCCATTGCCATTTACGTCCACATTTTCTGTGGCTGATTTCATATTCTAATAGCAGAGTTGTGACAGGGGCCTGTGGGCATGGAAAGCCTAAGACTTTACAGAGAGTTAGCCGACCCTGCTATAGATTTGTTTTTGTAGAAAGAAACTGTCTTAAGTATTTTAAAGGATTGGCAATTTAGACTCTCTGTGTTTAAAGGGGCCACTGACACATTGCCTCAATGGTTTCTCCATCAGCTTAGCAGACCTGTCCTACCCACAGCTAATGTCGCCTGCCGACTCTCCAGAATACCCAGCACTTTCTGTTTTGTCTGCTTTGCTTATGGTTTTCTCTCTAGCTAATATACTCTTTTCCCATTCCAGATCCTCCTTTATTGATGTCAGCTCCTCCATGAAGCCCTCTCTGCTTCTCCTTGGTAGAATTAATCACTACTTTGCAACACTAAAAATGATCCCTTATCAGGCTAGTTTATGACCTTACTCTGATCTCTATACATGAACTTCTTGGAAACCCAAATTCTGTCTTTCCCGCCTCTCCCATGGTGCTGGGCAAGGTGCCTAGCATTTAGTGTATACTCAGTAAATGATGGCTGAAGTCAATTGAAAAATGGTCTAAGGCAATGCACAGAGGTTCCAACGAAGGGCACCTATGATTTCTTAGAACCTATTTGCAATTTTATTATTTTAGTAGGCAATAGGACCCTTAATGAATGGAAGACAAAGAACAGGTAAATTATGAGAGAAAAAGAGAGATGCCAAAAAATATCTGGAGCATAGAGAACGCTTGAAAATGAGAGAAAAGGGGTGCCTGGATGGCTCCATCAGATTTCAGCTCAGGTCATTATCTCACGGTTCAGTTCGTGAGTTCAGGTCCCATATCTTGCTCTGTGCTGACAGTGCAGAGCCTGTTTGGGATTCTCTCTCTCTCTCAAAATACATAAACTTAAAGAGAGAGAGAGACATGAGGCGCCTGGGTGGCTCAGTCGGTTAAGCCTCCGACTTCGGCTCTGGTCAGATCTCACGTTCGTGGGTTTGAGCCCCGCATCGGGCTCTGTGCTGACAGCTAGCTCAGAGCCTGGAGCCTGCTTCTGGTTCTGTGTCTCCTTCTCTCTCTGCCCCTCCCCCTCTCATGCTCTGTCTCTTTCTGGATCAAAAAAAAAAAAAAAAAAGATCTATTCTTAAAAAAAAAGAATCTTTAAAAAAAGAGAGAGAGAGAGAGAGAGAGAGAGAGAGCAGAGTGTGCTGGCCTCAGTTCCAAAGACAAACTTTATGTCTCACTATTCCATCTAGCTCCAGCCAGCTTTGTTATCAGCTCTTTCAACCACACACATCCTCCCACATTGGTCTTCTTTCTGGGATTTTCCCCTTTGTTTCCTACCTACCTGGGTCCTAAATGCTGCTCAAGCCCTACCTTGCCTGCTGTTCTTCTTTTCTTACTGTCTTCCCTTTCTTGTTTTACCCACCTCTGGACCCAAGCACAGGGGAGATTCTCCACACAGATTTGGTTCCATATTTCTTTTTACAACTTCTCAAGTTTAAACTCTTATCAAATTTCTGTCATAGTTTCTATCATTTGTCTACCTAATTTCTCATGAATTACTAGTGATTAGTATCACGTAATTTTGCAACAGAATCCTTGAAACTCCCCTTAATTTTAGTTAAGTGTATTCGTCCGTGTTCTCCAGGGAAACAGAACCAATAGGATTCAGCTAGTTATTCTCACTCTTATTCTTTCAAGCAATTTATTTTTCCTCTAAAGTGACTGTGATCTAAACTCAGCAGTCAGATAGTGATGATCTACTTTATGTTGATCTCATGAGCCTGACTACTTTGGACTCCTTGTACCTCTTCAGGGGCCACTGTACCTGCAATTTGTTCCCAGAAGATCCTGTCAATTATGTGGCTTCTGCTAACTAGCACTTGAATCCTGGTAGATTCAGCATGTTCCTAGACATTTCTTAAGCAGATGCATACTCCCCAGTCTCCTCTGATGAAAATGTCAAATTCATGGATGACTAATTGCATACTATAGAAACATTTTAAAGATTTATTTTAAAAATAACATAGGTTACAGGGGCACTGGGGTGGCTTGGTTAGTTGGGCTTCTGACTCTAGATATTGGCTTGGGTTATGATCGCATGGTTTGTGGGTTTGAGCCCCACATCTAGCTCCCCACTGGCAGTATGAGCCTACTTGAGATTCTCTCTTTCCCTCTCTCTCTCTCTCTCTCCCTCTCTCTCTCTCTCTCAAATAAAAATAAAATAATAAAGGTATGAACTAACTCACTCTTTGGCTGTGAGGATCATATACTGATCTGGCCGAAATCTCCCAAATACCTTTTCTGCTTTTATTCAATACCTTTGTAGAAATGTATGGTTTTTTTTTTTGTTTGTTTGTTTGTTTGTTTTTTGTTTTGCTTTCATTCTTTCCTACTTCTTCTGGAAAGAGATTTCATTTTTGTTTTTTGGGGTTTTTTTGTTGTTGTTGTTGTTGTTTGTTTTCTGCTTTGTTTTGTTTTGCTTTGTTTTTTAGAAACCATCATCTCCATCTATGTGCTGAGGGATAGTCTCACTACTTTCCTCCCCTTACATCATCTTCTTTGGTCTGTTAGGAATCATGATACAGTTGTGCCCTGTCAGAATATAGAGAGACAGAGATAGGGTTTGGTGTACTCTAGCTGAGCCAGCCAGCATCATCACTTGTTACAACTCTATGTCTTTTCTCACTTGGATAGGACCTCAAGAAACATGGTCAGTAGCTATGTATTCTACTATTGCTTAAAAAAATTCTCTAAGAATGAAGCTTAAACCAATGAAATTAGAGCACAGAGAGAGATGGAGAGAGAGAAGGGGAGGGAGGGGAGGGACAGAGGAGAGAGAGAGAGGAAAGTGATCCCAATGACATCAGGTGAACCTTTGGATGCAGACGTGCCTGGATTTGGCAATGTTTCTAGAGTTCTTTCTTACATGAATTCAGTGAATGGTGTGTTTGTCACTTGCATCTAAAAAAGTCTCACCTTATTTTCCCATTCCTCCTAGATGTCTTTTTAGAAACTTCTAAATAGTAATGGGAATTGTTTGCATATAGTTTCTGTTAGCAACGAAAGAATTATAAACAATGATCATTATGCTGTGAAATACCTACTTATTAGCGGTTTAGCTATGAAAGTGACTGTGTTTTGATTAACAGGAGACTCTTAACACAATTTGATTTGACAACTTGTCACATGAAATATTTTCATGTTAGTTTCTGTGTGAAATTCTACCAAATGCTCTATCTAAAATTTCATGGTTTGTTCTAATATGACCACTAAAACTGATTATTGGATAAATAATTAGGCATATAAGACATGCTTTGTTTTGATAACTACTGTTGTTTATTTTTCATGATTTTGCTGTGTCCATATGTTCATGTATTTTTAGTGTTTACAACAAAAATTTTTTTTAAAAAGAGGATTAATTTAAGACTTTTTAGGAAGTCATTTTAATATATTGTGTATGTGTGTTGTATTTAATAGTGACTAGAGTGTTTTCTTTCTGTATTCTTCTTCTTCTGTATTCTTGAGTTGGTTGATTGTTAAAAAAAAGTATACTAAGATTTTCTGAATGATAATTTCTAGTTGATACATCAAGAATTCAGAATACAACTCTACAATTAAACCTAAAACTTTATTTTTTATAAAGAATTTTTTAATGTTTTATCTTAATTTTTGAGAGAGAGTGAGAGAGTGCTAATGGGAGGAGGTCAGAGAGAGAGGAAGACACAGAATCTGAAGCAGCTTTCCATGCAGAGCCTGATACAGGGCTCGAACCCATGTACTGTGAGATCATAACCTGAACTGAAGGTTGATGCTTAACCAACTGAGCTACTCAGGTGACCCTGAAAATTTATTTTTAATAAATGATTGAAATGTGTTGCTAAAAATATACATTAAAAATTCTCATTGCAACATTTGTGAGAACTAGAATTAGAAACAGCTTCTAACCAATAAAAGCGTTTTAATTTTGGTCATAATTATGAAATTTAGTAATCACAATAGTTTAATGATAGGTTTTAAGGTAATTGACTTAATGAAAAAAGCTCTTGGTAGACTGTTATTTTTTAAAAATTTTTTAAATGTTTATTTAATTTAGAGAGAGAGAAAGAGCAGGAGTGAGGAAGAGGCAGAGAAAGAGAGAGACACAGAATCCAAAGCAGGCTCCAGGCTCTGAGCTCTCAGCACAGAGCCCGATGCAAGGACTCGAACCCACAAACTGGGAGATCATGACCTGAGCCGAAATCGGCCGCTTAACCAACTGAGTCACCCAGGTGCTCCGACTGTTATTTTTTAATTAAATCAATGTTGTATATTCAGTAAGATACTAATTTCATAAAATCATATATATATATAAAGCAATAAGAGAAGGTATAAGGATGGTGAAATTATGGCTAATTTTTACTCAGTTCTTTATACTTTTCTATGCTCTCTCCATCATTGACTATGAATATGTATTGTTTAATATCTGCAAATCTTACAAATAATGCACAGAGGTGGTAAAGGTTGATGATATAAAGAACAACCCACCTTACTGATTGCACTATAAATCAATTTACCATTTTAGAATATGTACACACTTCAACTAAACTCATAATATTTTGATTAGTAAAATAAAACAAATAATTTTGAACATGAGCATATGTAAATACTAAAGGGTTCACAGTGTCATTTGTAATTGTTAAAAAGTTCAAACATAAATTGAGGATGCAAACTCTGGCACAACAGTTCAGTGTCCTATCAACCAAATTTATTTTTTAAATTACTACCAAGGCAAGATCTTGAAATAATAAAAAAATTCTTATTAAATGGAAAAATAACATAAAACTACATAGCTTTTGCAATTACATCTATATTATTACCTATAAAAGATGCCAAAAATCCAAAGATCAACCTACCCTGATTCATTAAACTAATTTTAGATATATAGAAAAAGTCCAAATATTTTCTAAATCTCTTTTAGGTAAGATAGTTTCTTGACCATTTATCTTTTCATAAAGGGAAGATGGAATGTCACAAAAAATAAATTACAGGATGCATAGACAGAAATTTTATTTTATTTTATTTTTTAATATTTATTTATTTATTTTTAGAAAGCAGGAGAGGGGCAGAGAGAGAAGGAGAGACAATCCCAAGCAGGCACTGTGCTCAGTGCAGAGCTCAATGCAGGGCTCTATCTCACAAACCGTGAGATCAAAACCTGAGGGGAAATCAAGAGTCAGATGCTTAAATGATTGAGCCACGTAGGTGCACCTAAAATTTTTTAAATTGAGTTTAAGAAACTCATCATATGTTTGATACTATGTACATATCTGTTATGGACTAAATGTTTGTGTCCACCCAAAATTCATGCTTTGAAGCCCCAATATGATGATATTTAAAGATGGAGCCTTTGTCGGTTAATTAGGGTTAATGAGGTCCTGAGGGTAATTCATGATGGGATTGGTGGGCATATCAGAAGAGGAAGAGAGATCTCTTTTCACGCACACTGTGAGCACACAGACAGCAGCTGTCTGCAAAGCAATAAACGGGCTCTCGCTATGAACTGAATGAGCCAGCACCTTGATCTTGCACTTCTCAGCCTCCAGAACTGAGAAATTGATTTTTATTTTTGAAGCCACCTGGTCTATGATATTTAGTTAATGGCAACCTGAGCTGACTAATAGAGCATCTTAAGATCTGCTATATTATTCAGATGAGAACTAAAGAAAGTCACTGTTTTATATTAAACCTATGTCTTATTAGAATGAATGAATGAATGAATGATGAATGAATCAATGAATGAATGAATAATTTTTAGTGAAAAACAAGGAGTCATAAAGATGTAACATTTTAAGGACAAGATATTAGAGTAGTATTTGTTACATCTCTTTTATTTGCAAATGATAAATCAAGTTATTTAAGCCAAGCAAGGAATTATATTGGCTCATGTACATGAATAGTACAAATTTGGCTGCAGGTATAGTTGGATTCCAGGCTTCTATCGATGTCATATGGTGTCAGTCTTTCCTTTTCTATCACTTGGCTCTCCTCTTCGTTGACTCAATTTCAAGAAGCTCTTTCTTCCTGGTGACAGAATGGCTGCTTGCTGCTTCGCATGAATATCTGATGTTATGAGCAACCCCAGAGGAAGGATAGCTTCTTTTTTCGAATATTTCCTCCAATGGGCCTAGAATTGATGTCCATTTTCTGGGGAAACCTGAGAGGTAAAGAAGTGAAACCATTTAAGGGTGTGTGCTATTAATGAGTGGCCATTACTATAGGCGGGTAGGGCTCGGTCCCACGGGATCTCTGATGCTATAGGCCTACTGCTTGACTTGCTACCTGGTAAATATATATTTGTTGGATAAAAGAATGAGTGACTCATTGGATGAATGAATGAATGAATCATTGAATTAAACCATAAGTGAATCTGTGAGTCCATGAATGCTCAGATAATAAGAATTTATTTATGTGCTTATTTTTCATCCATGTCCAGCTTATTCTTTATTTAGTTGTCCTTTTACACCCCTGGGAGAACAGAATTGCAATGTCACTGATACCCGTGGTGTTTCCATGATGGGCAAGGGAGAAGGCCACTTACTGGTAAAGGCAGAGGCTGTATTAAGTACTGCTGAGCTTGTCACTGGGCACAGTATCTCTCTACTTGCCACTTACTTCAGCACAGATTGTATCCTAATGAAAAGAGAACACAAAAGGACACGAAAATTGTACATTCTACTCTGGGGAAGTGCACACTAGAGGTAAGGGACATGTGATAAAATTAATTCCTTAGCTTAAATGAAAACATAAACGATTACCAATCGTTGGATCCAGAAGTTAAGTGATTTGCTTGAGGTCCCCTCATAAAATAGTGGCCAAGATAGCATGATAACCTTGGTGCCTTAACTCTCAACCAAGACTTCCAATTAAAGATTACTATTTAAATTGCAATTTAATCAATGATTATATAGTTTGGTGATTTTTCAACACTCACTGTACATCAGGACTATGAGGAACATTGTTCAAAAACTCGTATGTCTGCAACCAACCTCTAGTTAATCAGGTTTAGTTAGTCTAAGTTGATCATTGGCATTTTAAAAAACTAACTTTAATGTGTAGCCACCGCTAATATTCACAAAGAAAGTTGGTGATAAGAATTCAAAAAATAGTCTTTTTCAAAGGTTTACTCAAAAGAATCAGATAATCAATCACACTTTACTATGTCCTGCTTATGTATTCAAACAGTGAATACAAATTCTAAACTTAATGTATTTTCTAACAAAGATCCAGCCAAGGAGGTATCAAAAAAATACCTGATGATTAAGAATAATAGACTTTTCACATAGGTTGATAAAGAAGTGACCGAGCTTTCTAAACTCTTCCAAATACATTTTATTGCATTTCATTATGACATTGACATTTAGCCAAAGTATTCCATCTAAGCAGTGAAATTGACCTTAATTGTTTTCTTGGATTGTCAAAGTTTGTTGATCCTATTATGATATTTATTGCATCTGCACTTCAGCTGAATGTGAAATGATTGTATATTAATTCACATGGAATCTTGATACCTATTAGCAATATGGAAGGTTTAATTTAATGTTGCTTGCGCGAGTGCCGGGAGATGTGCAGGTGGGAAGGCATGCGATTCTAATCTCTTTTCATAAGCTACAGCTGAATTAGCATCGCACATCAGTGTATCATCTTTTCACAGTTTATCCTTTTTCAATCAGTTTGCCGTTTCACCTTGTTAGTTCTGACAGAAGCGAAGTAGAAACGCCAAAAGCTGTTGAATAAATGTAACGTTGAGTCATATATATTTCAGCTGTACACAACAGAATTCAATTGGTTTTCTTGGGTAATGTCGCTGCTCATTTGATAGGCCTTAATTAGAACCGATGTTTTTTATCTGCAAAGTTTTAGTAGAAAGTGTTCATTCTTAAAAAAAAAAAAAAAAAAAGAAGGGGCAAAACCCTCTTGCATTTAATCATGCTAAACAAGCTCTTTAGACAATTTGCTCAGAAATTCCTCTAATTAAAGCTTACCCTCCAGGTAATGTGGTGATCAGATCTACCAGCGGGTATAAATTAGGGACATTATGCAATTAGCACTAAGACCACAAATGGAAGTAACAGCTGGGTGGCTGGAAGGGAAGGAAGAAACAGCTCCCAGGTGGCTCTTTAATATTAGGGAGAAGGTCTTCTGTAAGAATGTGCTGTGGTGACTGGTTCTTTAGCTCAATGAATGGAGTATTTTTCTCTGTATTCATGTCAAAAGATTAAATTTGAATATATCTGAAAATTTTGTGAACAGATCAGAATGTTTAGCCTTCGTTCAGAAATGGATTTTAGTTTCTATTAATTTGAAACCTCCTGAATACTAGTCAAATGAATTTCACGCTCATGTAAAAAAAAAAAAAAAAGCTCCAGTGTTAACAGAAAGTTTGCCTGGGAGAATCAAAAAGGGGAGAGAGGCATGACTTTTTTTTTAATAGGAGCCCAAGGCGATGGTAAGGCTACAGTATTTCTCTACTTGAATCCAAGTTGGAACACTAGCCCAAATAAAAATATATTTGGAAATTTTTTGTTGTAATGTCTATCTCCTAGTATTTGCTTAGATGCTGAGTTGTATCCATCCCTCCTTATTCACACCATCTCCCTTTCTTATTCTACCTTATTAATTTAGCTTCCTAAATTCAGTTCAAATATCGCTGGATGTAGCAGCTTTTTTTTTTTTACCACTTTGAGTTGGATGATCGTCTTTTCAGATTTCATGCCTCCCTTTGCATCTCTAATATCACAGCAGTTATTCATACTTTGTGTCTAGAAGACATAAGCCTATTTTCAAGAAGACTGAGGACACACCACTTAGAAGGACCTGGGTACTAATGATTATCTAATAGGAATGTTGTGTTTTGTTGAACCTCAAATTTGAAGAATATGGAAATGGAGTCAAAGACATGTTGCCAAAATGAAATAAATGTTCTTTCCAGCTAATAAAATGGGGAAAATATGTAAAGGATCTAATGAAAAATACTAGGTCTGAAGAAAACTAAGAGGCAGTTTAAAAAAATAATAATGTTTACTTTTAATCTTTCAAAAAGCATTGTTAATTTGATGCCATTTTTATTTATCATATAGATACTCCTGTTAATAGCATTTAGATTTCTACAGGGGACTGACATCGGAGCTGTTTTTAATTACAACAAACTTGACAAGCCTCATTTGATCATGGTGTCAATCTCTCTCTTCCAGTGTGCTCATGGAACTCCCATTTACATGAGCAGGGGTTCTAGCTAAGGGGCCTAGGTGAGGAGAGTGTCATTAAGATCTAAGTGGTCCAACACAGTCACCAAGTCCAACACAGTCACCAAGTCAAGAACGGTCACCAAGTCGAAATTCAGAATATCTATCAGGAGAACTCACTCAAGACAGCACATCTCACTTTTGGAGTTCCTGCCCCAACCCTCATTCTGGGGCCATTTGCCAATTCTGTTAAATCAGCAAGACTATGGTATTAAAACAGTGTTTCTCAAAGGCTGTGCTGTTGACATTTCTGGTCAGATGATTCTTTGTTGTGGGAGCTGTTCTCTGCGTGGTAAGATGTTTAGTGACATAGCTGGCCTCTACCCACTGGGTGCCACTGGCACCTGGGAGTTTTGACAACCAAAAGATCTTCAGGAATTGCCAAATGTCCTCTGGAGCAAAATCACCCCCAGTTGAAAACTGCTGCCTGAGGCAGACCATGCATAACTTGCTTTGGAATAGAAAATTTTAAACGGTAAATCTCTCTGAACCAGGGGACTTGAGCTGCAGACCTCAACGACCCTCGACTTAGCTCATAGCATGGCCTAAATCCTTTAATCAAGGATATGCGATCATCTGAAAGACCTGCTGGTCAGTCACAATTGCTGAGAGAATTTCATTTTCTTTGAGACTCAAAGTTGCATCATAATAGGTTTTATTAACTCGAAAGAGAGATTACTTAACCAGACTAAGCCTTGTTCTTTGACACAGCTAGTCTGCTTTCATCTAATTTACAAAACTTCTCTTCACAAATCCTTTAAGGAGGCTATGTTGGAATTGAAGCAGAAGTGACTTTCAGAAGTGGATTTAAGGAATGAATCATAACATTTATTGCAAATTTTAAATATGTTACTTATCACATTCATTGTATACCATTTGGACTTACAATTTGAGTGAATTTGAGAGATTACATGTGATTGACCCTGGAGCAGCCCTGAAGTATCAAAATGGAGTGAAGAGCATGACTCAGACCCTATCCATATGCTCAGCACGAGTGTAGGTCACAAACGCCCTCTAGGCCTCTGCTTCTAATTGTCACTAGGAGATTGGAATGGAGAAAGGATTTCCAAACTTGGTGCCTGGTTGCCACAGCTCAGCAGGGAAGGTGGTGGTGCCAGGACCCCAGACCCTGATTTAGCCATGCAGGTTGTTTTGTTTGCTTGTTTTCAGCATTTAAATTTAAAGCATTTAAAGATTTATTTGATTGGAATCATATTTGATATGGTCACTGATAGACTTCTTTGAAGCAGATGCCGTGATGGAGTTTTGAGTACAAGGAATGAATCAGGAATCAGCACCCACACAGGGAAGTTAGTGAAAAGATTAAAGAGTGAATATAATATATATGATATATATTACATGTTGTGAGGAGGTTATTTTCATTTTTTCGGGTGTGTTTTATTTTGTTTTGTTTTCAATGAAGCCTTTCAAACACTTCACCTGGTTCTTTATTTTTTTTTTAATTTTTTTAATGTTTTATTTATTTTTGATACAGAGAGAGACAGAGCATGAGAGGGGGAGGGGCAGAGAGAGAAGGAGACACAGAACCAGAAGCAGGCTCTGAGGTAGCTGTCGGCACAGAGCCTGACACGGAGCTCAAACCCACGAACCATGAGATCTGACTGGAGCCAAAGTCGGAGGTTTAACCGACTGAGCCACCCAGACGCCCCAATTCAGCTGGTTCTTTAACATCAAGTCAGGATTGAGAAGGTACTGATGAAAGAAGTAAAAACATTGAGGATGAAAAAGTGATTAATGCAATCCTTTCTTGGTCCTTCCTCCAAAAGAATCTTAAAACCACAAAACTGTTTACCTATTACCTCTCCACCCCCCCTCCCCAAAGACCAATGTTAGATGTCAATTTCACAAATATTTCAATATAAAGGATGTAGGAGTATTTCCAGGCAAGGCATTCATAATGAACAAAACATAATTAAACTGTAGGATATGTACGAAGATGAAGATAAAAAATTATAATTCATAGTTTACATAGTGAGGGCCAATTTCTCATTCTCTAAGGCTGTCTACAAAACCAGCAGGATTATACGCTTTCAGTTCTTTTCGATAGCTTCTTGTCAGGCAATAGCACTCACAGAGTCCTTAATCTTTAGGGGGATTTCCTGTCCCTTGCTAACTCAACACTGGACACTGAATAACTTGCAAGAGGTTGTGACAGAGTTAGGAGGCAAGTGTGTACGCTAGAAATAGGGTACACCAGATACAGTGAAATTCCACGAAAGTAGAAGCACTCAGCTTACAGCACAGACCTCACACTAATAGGATTTAAATAGCGGTTTTGACCTCTTCTTTAACTGAATCTACCTTGAAGAAAACACCACCTGACACAAGTTAGCATGTTGAACTCCATGAATTGTTCAACTTGAAGTTTAAGTAAGTTAAGCACTTAAAAAGTATATATCCAACTCTGATTGATCCAGATATATTATTAAATCAGTCCAAACTTTTCTTTGGCATTCAAATATGCAACATTTGTGGTTTTGTGAGAAAACTTCACTGGTGTCAAATTTGGGGTTCCTGATGCCTATGTCAATGTCTTAAAGGCTTCAGCATGCCCTTCTCCTCCCAATCTGCCCCCCTTCTGTCTTAGAGGGGTTACCATGGTGTATTCATCTTGACAATTCACTTCATGTTCTGGCCAGTATTTGATCCATCATCATTCCCTGTCAAGTTCATCTCCCAAAAGAGCGTATTTCAGAAAGTGTGGGCTCTGGACTCAGACTCTAAAAGTGTTCAAATTCTGCCACCTCCCTTATGACTTATATGACCTCAGCCGAATGAGCTAACTTCTCACTGCCTCAGCTTTCCCACTGATAATAAAAGTAGAGCAGGAGCAACATATTTCATAGAAGGGTTCCACCTTAAAAAGGGATATAATGTCAGAATCACTTTTTAAATTCCTTACATCAACAATAAAATACATGCTTTGCCATATACCCTGTGATTTCCATATGTCTTCTTTCAAACAAGTTCACAGTAGCTTCTCTATCTTGAGTGCAAATACAACCAACTTTCTTCCATATTACGGAGCCTAGTCTGGCCCCAAAGTGCACAGTCTGGCTTAGACTGAAGGTGCTGGCTTGAAATAGCATAGTAACTGTGAATTATAGGCTCAAGTAAGGAGGCAGGTGTTTGCATTACAAGATGCATGGGGCAAATGATGGTGTCACAAAGGCACGAATATGCAGGCAGTCCTAGGCAACCACAGCACCTTCTGCTGTGTTTCTTCTGCCTCAGTGCTCTCTCCGGCTCTGTGTCAGTTGGCAAGGTCATGAACCTGACTGACGGAGAAAAGAGCTCGTCTTCACAATAATTACAATGATTTGTTTTCAGGTAATATGGGAACCCAGACAGGTCAGATATGAAGCAGTGGTTGAAATAACCCCAGTTTGCAATTTATAAGACAAGGATGAGTCTGCAGGGCACGGACTTCTCTTGAACTCAGATCTAGTAGTGTTTTCATGTACCATACAGTAAAATGGTAGAATAGGAAATACAGCAAAAAAGAACATATATATATATATATGAATAAGAAAGAAGTGATGATCATACCTACTGTAAGGATGCAGGTCTGAACCAAACTGACTCTATGACAGGTTTCAAGTTTCCCTCTGACCTTGGAGGCCTAAGTGTCAGTTTCTCAGAATCATTAGACAATAGAAGGGCACACATTGCCCACGGAAGGAGGGACAACCCTTATAACACCTAATCAGGAAAGGCCAGCTAATACCCTTAACATTTCTAAGGGCAGGCCTAGAAGGCTAGTTACACCCTGCGTTAGGGTCCTGGGTCCTGGGTCCACTCTGTAATTAGTTAACACTCTAAATGTTGTGATTGGGTCCCGCCAAAAGTAATGAATACTCTAGGCAATGTGAATGGTTAAAGCTGCTGTCAATAATATTGTAGAATAATGATTGGATCACTATACCTGTGTCACAATTTCCTGTAACTCCCCTTCCCAAGCCCATAAAAGCCCTGCCCCACCTTTGTTCGGGGCTCTTAGCATGGATCCACTGCGCTGGTGAAGTCTGTGAGCCCGAGCTTATAAGTCTGTAATAATAAAGCCCTTTGCTTTTGCTTTTGCATGTGTGACTCAGTCTCCCTGGCAGTTTCTGGTTTTGGGGGATGATATTAAAAATCTGGGCATAACACTACCTCACTGGAGTTTTCAAAAGAATAAATGAGATAATATTTCTAAGGAATTTAGAAAAGTGTCTGATTTTGGTAAAAACTTAATAAATGTTAGTTTATCTTCTTTCTTGCTCATTCTCTATTAGCAGGAAGTCCAAAATCATTCACACAAGATCTTTATCTTGCTTGACTTTCCAAGAATCAGGATTGGTGGCAGGGAAAGAGTTCTTATTCAGTCCAGCCAGGTGAAGAGAGAAAGAACTAGATAATCTGGTTAGTTCACTGTGCCTTTTTTTATTTTATCTCTGCCAAATGCACCATTGTTGAATAGCACAGTAGATATTGGTCTCCTTGCGTGGCAATAGAAATCTTGTTTGTCCAGATTTCTACATGGTGTTTGCTACAACTAAACACTGTCTTCCAAGGGGATAGGCGTATTAGTGTACATTAAACATGCTTAATTATTTTCCTCCAAATATAGACAGTGTTGTATCCAAAGGGCCTTCAAATCTTAGCCATATCCAATAAGAAATTACTTCTCCTATAAGAATGAACTGTGATGTAGCTTGATTACCATTCTGGTCTTCTTCCTAACAATAAGGAATTTTTCCTTGAGGGCTACTCCAGCCAATGATCCTTCATCAATACCATTCCAGTCTGCCAACACGGGGAATAGTATATATGGCAGATTTCCAAGATAGATGCAATGATTCCTTCCATCCCTGCAGGCATGCCCTTCCCAATATGATTTTGTGACTCTTCCATTAAAATAGACTCTATTTCTCCTCCCTTAAAGTGTGAGCTGGCCCTATGACTTGCTTTGGCCAAATAAATATGTAGAAGCAATGTTATGTGCCTTCTGAGCAAAGCCTCAGGAGGCTCTGTATCTTCCATTTTGAGACTTTTGCTGTTTGAATCTATTATGTGAAGAAGTCTGAGCTTGATAGAAAGATACAGCTGATAGACACCCCCAACTCCAAATTTATGCACAAGGCTATCCTAACCATTCAGTAGTAGCCAGGTCCCCAGCTGACTATGGCCACTTGGGTGATCCCAAGTGTGACCAGCAGAGGACCCAGCCAGATCATCTCAGCTCAACTTGCTACCAGAGAATTGTGAGCAGCTAAAACTGTGGTGGTTTCTGCCACTAAATTTTGGGATTTTTTTTTTTTTAATGCAGCAATATATAGCAAATATATAATCTTGGAATCCTGGAAGGAAAAATTGGAGATTTCTATTCCTTTCATTTAAGAACTATTTTTGGCTTTTTGTGCAAATAATTCCCTCCCTTCAGGAATTCTCTTGGAGGGATAATATTCTTTCACCAAACTGTAACTCTTGTTTTATATTCTTCCTCAGGAAAAGTGCTGCCTTCTGGGATCTGTCTTGTGTGTTTCTCTTTCTTTCTTTTTTGTTAAATTTATTTTGCAGAGAGAGAGAGACAGACAGACAGACAGACAAACAGACAGAAAGCAACCAGGGGAGAGGAATAGAGAGAGGGGGCCAGAGGATCTGAAGCACACTCCACATGGACAGCAGAGAGCTGGAAACCAGGCTCTGAACTCACGAACCATGAGATCATGATTTCAACTGAAGGCAGATGCTTAACTGACTGAGCCACCCAGGTGCCCCTTCCCTCCTTCCTTCCTTCCCTCCTTCCTTCCTTCCCTCCTTCCTTCCCTCCCTCCTTCCTTCCCTCCCTCCTTCCTTCCCTCCTTCCTTCCTTCCCTCCTTCCTTCCTTCCCTCCTTTCTTCCTTCCCTCCTTTATTTCTTTCTTTCTCTCTCTCTCTCTCTCTCTCTCTCTCTCTTTCTTTCTTTCTTTCTTTATCCTTCTTTCCTTCCTTCTTTCTTTCTCTCTTTCTATCATCTATCAATCATCTTTCTACTATCTATCTATACATGACTTAAGAAAATTTACATATGTGGTACTTTGCTTTTAGGGACTGCCTTCAACTCTGAAGATAGAAATGTCAAGCTTAATTTTTAAATTATATATAAAATTATTTTTACAACCTACCATACATCATATGGGTACACAATAATTTATTAATCAGTATCCATTATTGAATATTCATTATGTTTCTAAAATTTTACAACTATAATTTTATTAAGAATAGATTCTAACATAAATCTTTACTTACATATCTAACATAAATCTTTACTCACATTTCTTCAATACATATTCCTAGAAATACAATGACTGATTTAAAGGGTGTGAAACTCTTTTTAAGCTTTTAGTGACTACTTCAAATTACTTTCCAGATAGGTCTATAGAATTTATATCACTACCAGAAGTATGTAATACTAACTTTCCCTGCCACTTAAGGTTATTAACTTTTTAAAAGTTTGCTAAATGTTTGATAATGAAACATGGTATTTTATTGTTACTAACACATTTTTTTTAAATGAGCAATATATTCATAACATTTTTTTCACATTTTGAATAATTTTCTTCTCTTTTTCCCCATTTGTAGGGAATGCAGGAGGGGCAGAGAGAGAGTGGGAGAGAGAGAGAATCCCAAGCAGACCCCGCACTGGGAGTGCAGAGCCTGACTCATGGCTCAAATGTACCAACCTTGAGCTCATGACCTGAGCCAAAACCAAGAGTTAGACACCTATCCAATTGAGCCACCCAGGTGTCCCTCCACTTGAGATTTTAGAAGTATTTAGAGAGGCCTGGGTGGCTCAGTTGGTTAAGCATCCTACTCCTGATTTCTGTTCAGGTTATGATCTCACAATTCATGGATTGAGCTCCTCATTGGGCTCCACACTGAGCATGGAGCCTGCCTGGGATTTTCTTTCTCCCTCCCTCTGCCTCTTTCTCTGTCTCTCAAAATAAATAAATAAAAATTTAAAAAATAAATAAGAATAGTAAAAGTGTTTAAAATATTTTAAATACAATGAACTATCATGGCTACCCTATTCTAAATAGCATTCTGTTTCTGTTTGTTTGTTTTTTCCCTAGTTTCCCCCTTAAAAATTCACACTGGGAAACTCAATAAATATTTTAACCAAAAGCTACAAGTTATCAATGATACTTTTAAAAAAACAGTATTTCCTTCCAGAGCAGGTTATTTTTTTTAATTTTTGAAAACTTTTTGCAGTTTTTAAAGAGTAAGTAGGATTTAAAAAATTTTTTTTACATTTATTTATCTTTGAGAGACAGAGTGAGAGAAAGTGTGAGCGAGGGAGGGACAGAGAGAGGAGACACAGAATCTAAAGCAGGCTCTCGGCTCTAAGAAAGAGTTCAACACAGAGCCTGACACGGGTCTCAAACTCACAAACCATGAGTTCATGACCTGAGCCCAAGTCAGACACTTAACTGACTGAGCCACCCAGGTGCCTCAAAATTAAGTAGGTTTTAAACCTCAGTTTTGTAATTTAAATTATATCTTGGGTGAAATATATAATTTAAAAATATATTTAAGAAAGGAAAAAAAGTTTATTAAATATTTATTGGATCAAAGAGTCCACATAATCCTTGATGTGTCTTCCATTTTTTCTGTGTCTCTCATCAAGATAAGTGCACAGAGTGTTTTCTAGAGTTGAATGCAAGTTAAAACTTCCAACAAAATTTAAGTCTTTTCTTAGCTAGCTCTAAGGTTCTTTGTAGTGATAAAGGACTACAAACTCGACTTTCCAAAATAAAAACAGAAATACTCAGGAAAAGCAAAAACGTATATCAGAAACATCATTTTACTCTTTTGATTAAGGCACCTAAGTTTCTTTGGAGTAAAAATGTTTATACATCCATTTTATGTTAGAAGCCTAAATTTATACTAAACAAGCAACTGCTTATGCTACCAATTGGTATTAATATAATGGATGAAATTGGGGGGGATTATTATACTGGACTGTCCGAAAAGAGATTTTTAAGTACAATGTCTGTATACCACCAACTGAAGTGTTTGGGTTGTATAGAAACATCATTACTTGCATCTTGCATATGAGCATTTTTTTAATTCCTAAATTCCCTCCTGGAACCCAGATGGATTTTCCAGAAGAAAAGACAAACCCAGTGCTCCTGGCTCTCACAATGCTTGGCCTAAGGAGTTGGGAAATAGGAATGGTTAGCAAATGGTTCTTTGGTGGCTGTAATCCTCCTGCCTTCTCTTAAGACAACCTACTCACCTTCCAACTTTTACCCCATCCACATGAATGTCTAAATAGATCATAAATATTATCTTGTCCTTAAAACTAAAACACACACACACACACATTGTAAAATCAATCTCCTTCTCTTTCAGAGGGGGAAAAAAGGTGATTTCAAAAAGTCAGAAGATACTATAAGACTTTTGGTGAATACCTTTCTTGCCTTTTTGGGGATTTTCATTGCCAATGGAAACCTGTGGCCACAATCCTTTTGAAAAGTTTTGGTTTTAAACATAATGTCAAACCACTCCAACTGGCCCCAGTGAAATAGCGAAAATTTAAGACACTTTTTCTTACTCTGGAAAAGTTCTTATTCTGGAACCGGGCTTTGAAATTGGGCAAGATGGACATTTTCTCTCTTGCTATAGATGAGGCTAACATCTCTTGCAAAGGAAAGTTTTCCAAACCTTTTCCAGGGTATGAATCAGGACTTGCAGAGCTGCCCCCTAATTAGCCAACCAATTTAGAAAATATAGCATCCCTTTATTTAAAGTTTTCATGTTTATTCTTTTTTTAATTTTTTAATGTTTTATTTATTTTTGATACAGAGAGAGACAGAGCATGAGAGGAGGAGGGGCAGAGAGAGAAGGAGACACAGAACCAGAAGCAGGCTCCAGGCTCTGAGCTAGCTGTCAGCACAGAGCCTGACGAGGGGCTCGAACCCAGGAACGTGAGATCTGACCTGAGCCGAAGCCGGAGGCTTGACCGACTGAGCCACCCAGGCGCCCCATGTTTATTTATTCTTGAGGGAGGGAGAGACAGAGCACGAGCAGGGGAGGGGCAAAGAAAGAGGGAGACAGAGAATCCTAAGCAGGTTCCAATTCTGAGCTGCCAGCACAGAGCCCACTCTTATTGGAAAATAACTAGCATGAAAATTACTTTTGTGTTCCAAGAAGAGCCCTGATTTTACTGCTGCATGCTCAGGCTGTGCAGGACGAAATGAGAGGCTTAAAGCAGGTATAGAAAACAGCTAGGGTACAATTTAAATAAATATAGAAGTAATGAAAAGAAATAAATATAGAAATAATGAAAAGAAATAAATATAGAAATAATGAAAAGAAATAAATATAGAAATAATGAAAAGATGAGCGTACGCTCAGATAAATTTCAGAGAATGTCTCTAAAATAATGTTTTAAATGAAATCTCAAGAAAATACATTGCTAAATATGAATGCTTAATTAGAAATCTTAAAATAGAAATTTCAAGGTGTTTGTTCCTAAAGTTTTGCTTGCTTCTTTTGGCAATATTGCTTGACATAACTACATTTTGAATTATGTTAGCTTTCCTGGCACTAAAGGAAATAAGTTGACTTTTAAAAGAAAAAAAAAGTAATTATTTTACACACTCAAGAATAATTTACGTCTTAGCCCCAGCATATGGTGACTGATTTATTTCAGTTGACCTTTTTTCATGGCTAGCATTAGAATATATCAGCTGATCAATAACGTTTGAATTTTTAGAGCATATTCTGCAAAGCAGTTAAAATACCTCCCCCCATATACTTTTCTATAAATCAACTAATCAGCATTCTGGTCCCTACATAATCCTTAAATGATCATCTGTGTACATGAATAAACTCTTAGCAAATTAACTCTTTTTCAATTATATTTGTCTAATTATAAAGTAACTAAACGAGGCTGAAGAGATAAATGAGAGAAGAGGGGTAGTCTCACACTCTTTAGGAAGATTCTGGAAAGCAATCACATGGTAACATGTTTTATTTAGCTGAGAAAGCCCTACAAAGATGTGGGGGAAAATCACTTATTCTTACAGCTTCCTCAAACTAAAGTACAAATTAAGGCCACACACCTTTATTATCCTTATGAGATTAATTTTCTAATGGCCTTTTCTACTCCTTAGATTCCACTATTCCATTCTCCATGTATATTAAAACAAACAAAAATAAAATAAAATCAAGAAACCCTCCAGGAAGCTCTTTCAGCCAAGAGATCAGTCCTGGTTACCAAAAATTTATAGAAAATAAACAAGAAAACCTGTTCATCACCTGCAGGCCTACTACACACGGCTACCACCAACGCCTACTGTGCTGGCTCACATTGTTGCTGTTGAAATAGTCAGCTCCGTTAGTTTAATGTTAATAGCTGTCAAAGATTTGCTACATCCATCATGTGTGTATGTGTTTGTGTACATATGTGTGCATGTAAAAACGTTATGTGTGTATATATGTGTACATGTGTATGTTTGTGTATGTAGGAAACTAACTATTCAGATATATGAGTTGGCCAATAATAAAAACTGAGACAGAGTAGAAACCAGATTATTAGTGGCCTCATGGGTCAGGCTCAGGGGCTTGGGCTTTGTTATGGGCAAGAGAGAGTTTAAAGCAGGGTTATAAAATAAACCAGAGTTTAGGTAGCCCATTCTGTTGCAATGTGTTGCAATAAAGGGGGATGTATGGGGAATAATTCAAAAGACAGATATAAGTTCAGAGACTTTTGCAAATACAATGAGAACTTGAAACAAAGCCACTGTAATGGGAAAAGCAAGGAGTAGAGAGTTGCAAATACCCCTTTGTAACTCAAAATTCATAATGACTAAAAGATTTCCATGTGAATTTAATTCACATATGTGAATTTGAATATCCTCTCTTAAAAAACAATATCATTTTGTGTAGGGGTTTTAATAAACAGAGCTGTGGTTTTTGAGGCTAAAATCAAACTATGAACTAAGATTGTAACTCAACAAGGAGCTTCTTACCATTATTTTCCTCTGTAGTCTGGGATGGGCTTATCATTGTTATATTCATTGATTAGTATTTAGTCAATTGCTAGAAACAATATTCTGATGAAGACGATCAGTAAACATCTGTTGAAGTTAAATAGATTAACTCACATGAGTAAATCATTTCGATTATTTAAAGTCTGATAGGTCACTTTGCCAACATTTTAGGCTGGCATGAATTCTGTTTTCTTTTCAATATTGTAAAATTGTGGGGTGGGGGGAATGGAGAGTGTCCACACTGTGGCCAAATAAATTCATTAACTAAAAGAGAGTGATCTTAACTACCAAGTAAATCCAAAGATTAAGGCAACCAAGTCATTTAAATTTCCAAGGCTCATTAACCTAATGGCATGATTTTTTCAAGTGACTCTAATGATACTCTGTTAGTTCACCAGGTCATAATATTTGAACACTCCAGTGGTTGCTGCATGACTGGCTGGTTGTACAGCTGAAAGGGAATAAGGAAGAGATTTCGAGACGTCAGTCCAAAGCAGTAGAAGCTGTGTCTGTGGGCCAAGGTTTGAGGGTTTTGAATGAAATGACTAAAATGATTATAGTCTGTGTGCTCAGGCTACTTGGAGACAGAAAATGAAAGCCCCCCACCCACCACCCCAGATCTACTGTACATGGATTTTGATGCTGCATAGCTTTATCACTTCCTTACTCTGAACTGAGACAGTGACTTCTGTTACTTTTCCAACAGTCTTTAAGAAAGAAAGAAAGAAAGGAAGAAAGAAAGAAAGAAAGAAAGAAAGAAAGAAAGAAAGAAAGAAAGAAAGAAGAAAAAATCATGAAATAAAATCTATATAATTGCATCTCCCAATGATTGCTGGAAAAATACAATAAAGCATATTGTAAAACTAAAGTGCTGAGGTAAAAGAAAATAAAAATAAATAAATAATAAAATGGAATGACTGTGCTCACTCAGTGTGGCCCCCCCATTTAAAAAAATTTAACTATGACTTTAACTGATTTTCAATGCTTCTTCTTTCTTAGAAAATTATTGAGAACTATTTTTTCAAATCCATGAAATATTGCAAAAGAATATTATATTTAAATAGATTTAATTGGTTGTTGGGTGAAATGAGTAGCAAGCC
This sequence comes from Suricata suricatta, assembly GCF_006229205.1. NCBI lineage: Eukaryota > Metazoa > Chordata > Mammalia > Carnivora > Herpestidae > Suricata > Suricata suricatta. The sequence goes on along the minus strand of NC_043708.1, from coordinate 16,962,231 downwards.
TTGGAAAGATAAATTATCGAGTAATAAAAACTTGTCCTTTTCCCATGGTGTGTGGGTTTAACTTTCTGATTCTCTGAGAACCCCACAATTATAGGTACTCACTTAATAAAAATGAAAATCAACTTGCATACTCCTGTTCCCAAAAAAGCAAGCACAGTATATAAGGAAAATGATTGGTTTTTAGCATTTAAAATTAAATGTACTTGAAGGTGTAATATGATTTCTTTCAAGTTCTTTTAAATTAATATTTAATATTGTATATTTGGTGTTTAAATTTGGTTGTAATATGGGTTTATGAAAATCTAATAAGTAAAACACAGAAATAAAGTCGTAGGCAGTGGTGTTAGCTCTTGACTTTTTCTATGAGCATGAATTGTGCAAACCTCTAACAAGATCTGCTAATCAGCTGCTAAAAGAGGGTCTCTATCCCGCCTTGCCAATGTATGGCTTCCACATGGTTTGAAAGCAAAGGTCTCTCGGCATTTGATCAATTGAAAGATACAGCATTATGAAAAATAGCTCCAAAGGAAGGCGTTATTTTGGTAGTCATCTGGGAAACAGCACAGACATACTCAAATTACCATTGGTCTAGCAATAAGGATATTGATGGGCACGTTTCTCTAGATCATCTGCCCCATTCATCGCTTGGATCAGTTAAGCTAGAGACAACGTTTCAGCCTGTGAATGTTTAATATAAAAGAATTTCATTAATATGCAACGTTCTTCATATTTCCATAACTCAAAGTTAACATTTTCATTCTGTGAATAATGATGGGTCTGCTCAGTATGTCCAGACACTTGCTAACATATGTATCTATTTCATTATGTGTTTCAAGATAAGATGAGGTAGGAGTCAAATCATTCATGTTCCAAAAGGAAACTGATCATTAGGTAGTACATGTAAGAAACATATGGCAAAGGGAAAAAGCACTGCTATTCTATGTAGACACTCCTCGATTTACCCAGATTGAGGCAGGAGAGAATGAAGCACATATTAGAAATGAACTCTCATTTTATTCCTGTTACTACCACACCCTTTCAGTAGAATGAATATTTATTTGAATAAACAGCATGATGATCCGTATTGCGATTGTAATCTCTCAACAGACACTTGTCCCAGAAAGCCTTTTATTTCAAGGGTTTTTACCATGTTGTTATCATTTGGTTTGGAATTGTTTCTATTCATCACTTATCTTACATACTGGAAATGCCCCTCGCACCACAGATGCTGCTGGATTTATCTTTGTGTAGCTAAAACCTGGCACAATTTCTGTCATGTAAGAAACACTCAAATAAATTTGTTTCCATTGTTTCCTTTTGCGATGAAAAAAAAAAAAAGAAAATACATCCACACTCCTAATCCTGAGACACATCTCTCCCGTTGGATGTAATATTACCCACACTTGAAAAACTGAACTTCATTAGGAGTCTGAGCAAGAGACATGGAGGGAAACAGAGAGAAAGGAAGAATAAGTTGTAGTAGAGACAGCAAGGAGGAGCTGTTTGCTCTCTATATTTGATAAATCTATGCTTAGTCAATTGATAAATTCTCATTCTTGTACATCTTACCCTAACTCCTCTTCTGTTATCATTATTATTTGAGTTATTTTCCCTGGAATAAATCAATCAGAATGAACATTGGAGAAGATATACGAATAGTATAAACAACATTGTTCTCACACACACACACACACACACACACACACACACACAATCTTATGTACTGTTAGAGATGATAAAAACTTAGAGAATATTTTCCCCAGCTCACTTTTCATAGAGGACTCTCTATGAAGCTCTCTGCATGGGGAAATGAGTTTTTACAGTCAAACACACCCAGATTTAAATTTTAGGACATCCGTTTCTACCTAGTATGGGGGATTTAGGCATGATGTTACCTGACCTCTTTAAGTTGCCATTTCTTCATCTTTGAAATTGGCATTATAAGGCTAATATTTTATGTATGTTGTTGAAATGTGTGTTAGTGATATGACATTCCGAAGATGTATGCTGCTGTGTGTAGAACAGAGACACAAGTTACTTTTAGCATTTATTTTTTATGGATGATAGATGAGAATGAGGTGGATTTTTGTTTATGGCTTTATTGTGAATGTGTTTTCATAGACATGTTCTAGCTTTCAATTTTACAAGGAATTATCATTAAGGTCAATAAAATTGAAGACTACTGGGTTTCGCTTTTAAGGGTGCATGCTGCATGCAGAAGGATCAATGTGAAATTAAAAAAAGAAACATTGCAATAAGACGAGGGGACCCAAGTTAAAGTTTCCTGTCTGACACCCGTTCAGTATGAATTTGAACCAGTCACCTGGTATTTATGGGCCCACATTGTTTCACCTCGGAGTTATGAATAACACGATCTCATCTGGAAGGAGATCTGGGTCAAATATTTAGTTCTACTTGTTCTTCCGGGATCTGAACTTTACGTTACCATGAATGATTTTTTGTCGTTATTTCTTTTCTTCATTTTTAAGGTGAAGCCATCATGGAACCAAGTGGAAAGGAACTGCTCAAGCACTGCCCAATAGCACTTCTTATACTGAGGAAAATGTTCTGTAACAGTAATCAATATGCTAGCCCTCCAGGCATATACGAATGGCCACTGAACACATGAAATATTGATATTATGATTGAAGAACTGAGTTTTAATTTTACTTAATTTTAATTAATTTAAAATTTAATTTAAAGGACTATATATGCCTGGTGATTAGAGTATAGGACAACACAGACTCGATTATAAAAAAGCATCAAACCTGATGTACCTCCTAGGATTTGGCATTGTATTAAAATAAACTTGGTAAATTAGGATAGTTATTCCTTTTTGGAATAACAATATATGTAACCTCATGACAACAAACAGAGTTTTTGGAAAGAAATCCCGTTATAGACAATGGAGCTTTAACGCGGCAAGTGGTGACTTCCTTTTGTTTATTTATATCTTCATCTTGGTTTCTTTGAAGTACTTTTCTGTTGTAATAAAAATGAGTGCTTCTGATGATAGCCTCAGGATAGGAAGCCAATGGGCTGGGTTTCCATCCCAGCCTATCTTGAGTACTTTAAAAAAAAATTTTTTTACCGTTTATTCACTTTTTTTGAGAGATGGAGAGAGACACAGTGCAAATGGGGGAGGGTCAGAGAAAGGAAGACATAGAATCTGAAGCAGGCTCCAGGCTCTGAGCTGTCAACACAGACCCTGACACGGGGTTCGAACCAGGAGCTGTGTTATCATGACCTGAGCCAAAGTTGGCCACTTAACCTACTGAGCCACCCAGGCGCCCCTTGAGTACTTTCTATTGATAGGTTACAAACAGTAGTGGATGAAGTAGAAGTATGGGACTTTCATAGAGTAGAATTTGGAAATTTGTAATATGGGCAGCCCCAGTTTTAGATAACATATGAATCAAACAAAAAAGGAACCTTATTTTGAGTTGCACAAGGGAATACTGGAAAAGTAGATGCCATTTTAGTCATTGGGAAACTGTCTATTTGAAATCTTGCCGTAAATGTCTTAATATTTCCATCTGTTTAAAATACTTAATAAATCTTCATTTATTTCAACTAAAGCCAAAGTACAAAATCCAGATTATTTTTTGTTGTTTAAAAACTTTTATTTATTTTCCTATACAGTTCGTTAAAAAAAGATTACAAAATAATCATTCAGTGTTTACATTTCACAAAGCACTTCTGTAAGCATCTGCCAGCATTAGCTTCTCACAATGGAATAATCCCATGATTGGCATATCACAGTGGATTTTTTTTAATTAATGAAACTGAGTTTTTAGACAGCTTAAGTGACTCCCATGGTCACATAATGAAGAGGACCAGAATCAGAACTAAACTGAGTCTTTTCTCCTCTACTTTCCCATTCTTTACTATGCTTATAGCACTGATTAGATGATTTTCTCTCAAAAAGCCAATATGCCACTGGAAGGGACACGGGCTTCCTGTCTAAAACATGGTTTTGTTAGGTGCATGATACTTTGCTCTAGAGCAATTCTCCTTTTGGAAGCTTGCGAAGCACAGACACAAGCCCTAACATATGTGGCTTATGGTTCTGAGAACCATTCGCCTTTCCACTTGCTTTGTGAAACATATTTGTTTTGGAGTTGTTTGCTTTATTTGGATTTGTTTGCTTTGCTTTGTCTTCTCTTGCCCCCAACAGAGATTGCTTAGTGGAGGCCTGCACAGTACAGATTTTATTTTAAAACTGTGTTTAAAATTACGATTTCCATTGTATGAGTCCAACTGAGCTGTCCTTTTTTCAACACACAACCTCCAGGAATGTCCACTGTGTGACATGAAGCACCTTTCAGTGACAGTTTATTAGGAGTTTTTGAGCTCATGTAACCTTGGGCCTTACAGAGCTGTTGAAAGTCGATAGCATGATGTTACAGTAAACACGTGACAGTTTCTTCGATTTTTCCTTGTAAAAGAACAGTCCTTAATGGAAAACTCATCTAAACAGATGTTTGTAACTTTAGCATCGGTACTGCTTAGTCAAAAGTATGGTGGATCTTTGAACATTCTTCAGAGGGCCTTGCTCAGGAGTCTTGACTTTATGAGCAATGTTTATGTTCAACATAACAATGAAACTCTTTATGGGCTCTAAGTTTTGACATTAGTCACAGGATCTCCAAGTTAGAAAGAATTTAATATATCAAATCTTCTCTGAGCTATACATTTTTTCTTAATTCTTTCCTCTTTTTAAATACTAAAGGAATTATGGGAATAAATAAAACTATAAGATGTGAAAAGGTTAAAAATAGGAATAGTCAGTCACTCTTTCCAAGATATGCTATGCAAATTTGTTGACAAATGTGCCTGTATGTGTTCAAATAAATATTTTAAAAAATCATAAACAGGTCTTAATCTGAATATGGACTCCACAGATATGAAAAATGAGAAAATATTTAAAGGCAAATTATTACAAAATGGAATGTATTGATTCTCAGTTTATGAAGAGAGCTTTTTATGCCCTTGTATTATGGTTTATGTTAAAAAGCATGCACTGACTCTAACATGTAAAATCTGCATACTCAAGTATGCAGAGTCAGAGCTATAGAGAGACACTAACCACATGGCTATTGAAGGAATTTTTAAGAAGACATGAAAGTTGCTAAATCCAGAGTCTTTAATAATGATTATATTCAGATGAAAACATACCTAAAATTATCAGTTATGTGTCACTGCATCCGCATGTTGAATGTAGAAGATACAAGGGGGTGGAGAGAGGTTCCCAAAACAGGGAGAAGGGACAAGGGATTCTCGAATTTCTACTATGGCCATTGAGACACATCTGAAAGAATGATAAGAATGTCTATGAAATGAAGTCACAGAAGAGCCATGGGAAGAAACCTGGACCCACAGGAACTTACCTCTTATTCTGTGGAGGAATCTATAGGTCATTTTACTACAGTTCACTCTCACCCATTTTCCCTGCCTTTCTCTACAATGAAGACAGGGCAGCTGAAACCAACTCTCCAGATTCCTTAGGGGTTTCTGGGGAACACTTTTTCCTCCTTAGACAAGCACCAGGTCTTTGTCTTTCCTTGGCATGAATCACAGTCTTAATGACAGCAGCATTCATGCCAGCATGAAGGAAAGGCCAAGACATCCTAGAAGCCATGTTCTCCAGCCAGCGGACCACGACCAGCCCCTGTCTCCCGTCAGCTTTTATACTGTACAGCAAGTAGCAAAGCAGTGTGCATTTAAACTTCTGCTTACTCAGGCTTCTGGACTTGTAATCAAATATATCCTGTGACATAGTCCTGGCAGGAAAGAGAGAGAGAGAGAGAGGGAGAGAAGAAAGGAAAAGGGAAGAGAAGGAAGGAATGACAGTGTGTAATTTAGGATGTACCCTGCTAAGAATGTGACAAATCTGTATCACGTAATCCTCATAAGACCCACTGAAGCCCTGTTTTCATCCCCATTTCACCAGTCGGGTAAATGGCTATCTATGAGGGTACCAATCTTGTCCATGTTATACGCACAAAATGCTGTGGCCACTGGTCCACTTGCTGAATTGCTTTGCCGCATTGCCTTTGACTTAAAATGGTAAGAGCCCAGGGGTAGATTCTGCACAAGGAGTGGACACATGCTGGGGTGGAATATAAGGCTCATAAAAGAGGATGGTTTGGCATAGTGGTTCTACAGTCAATGGTGGAGACTGTTTACCAAAGTCTTCAAGGGAGGGGTCTGTGGTAAATGAAGAGGACTTCCAAAGGAACAATGGCACCCTAGGGTGCTGTTAGAGATTAAAATACAAAGTGATTCCACAGAAAGAATGAATAAAAACTGTGAGCACTGTGGGGAGAAGCTAGCAGGGTTCAAGGTCAGCAGGCTGATGATGTGAGCTGCATTGGGATCTCCTCTCTCTGCTATAAATTTCAGAGAGAAATGGGGGTTGTTTCCTCTCCTGGAACAGCATCGTCCATAGGAAATATCTGTGATAAGGAAAGTGTTCTGTACTTCGGCTTCCTTATGAAGGAACCACAGGACACACAAGGTCTTCAAATGTGGTTAGTGCAGCTGAGCAATTGAATTTTTAATTTAATTTAAAATTTAATTGAAATAGCCACAGAAGGCTTATGGCTACTGTATTAGCACAGACTGAAACCACAGGACTAAGGGAGAGGCAAAGGGTATAGATTCACCTCAATTTGATGTCTGCTCATAAGACAGCATAAACCTCAAAGTATAGACTGTTAGGACATTGTCAGGAATTTAGTTTGGGGTTTGGATGGTGTAGGGAAAACAGATGTTTCAGGCATTTTTTTTTTTGGTGTCATTGAAAGAAAAGAAAATCCTCATTTATTTCATATCATGAACTTGTTTGATACATTTCTTTTTCTTTTGTGTATTTTCAGGCTTAGTTTCGGCTTGCTTTATAATTGTATCATGATTCTCACATAAAAACAACAAAGGGGCATGTGAATGATTCAGTCTGTGAAACGTTTGAATTTCACAGACATTGGAAACATCTGAATTCTTGATTTCAGCTTAGATCATGATCTCATAATCATGAGATCAAGCCTTACTCTGCAATCTGCTCTGACAGCACAGAGAAGCTGTTTGGAATTCTTTCTCTCGCTCTCTCTGCCTCTCCCCTGCTCCCACATGCTCACTCTCACTCTCTCTCAAAATAAATAACTAACCATGACACAATAACAACAGCAATGATCACCAATAATCATAACAAAAACATCCTCTCCAGATTGTGTGTCTCTCCAGCTACCTTTCTCCTTCCTTATATTGTCAAACTTCTTGAAAGAACACCACATTGCAAGCGTTTTTACATCCTTGTTTATCCTATATTCATCCCCAGTCCTCTGATCTTGATCATCTTGTTGAGGATCTGAGTATCCCACTAAAAATATCAATGTAGACAAATACAAGGGCACTCCTGAGTTTTAGTCATACTTGAGTTATATGTCAGTATCAGCCCATATTAAACACTACCAGAAAATGTTTTCCCCATTGGCTTTGGTAACACAGTTAATCTGGGTCTCCTTGTTCTTCCCCTCTGTCTCTCTGTTTTATATTTTGTCAGCCCATTCTTCTACTTTTAAATGCTGAGGCTCCCCAGATTCTCTTAATGTTCTTATTTTCTCCCACTGCAGTCTCTTGTGTCTCTCATTCATTATAATAATCTCTAATAATACTAATACTTTATGTTACCCACTGGTCCAAGCATTTTACAATTATTCATTTATTCAATTTTTATTAATTTATTTTTATTTATTATTTTTGAGAGACAGTATGAGCAGGGGAGGGTCAGAGAGAGAGGGAGATACAGAATCTGAAGCAGGCTTCAGGCTCTGAGCTAGCTGTTAGCACAGAGCCTGATGCAGGGCTTGAACCCACAAACCATGAGATCATGACCTGAGCCAAAGCCAGATGCTTAACCGACTGAGCCACCCAGGCGCCCCCTTTATTCAATTTTTATAATAATGCTATAAGGTAGGTAGTGCTATTGGCCTACTTTATAGATGAGAATACAGAGACTCTCAGAGATATTTCCTAAGGTTAAATAGCTGGTAAGTTATGGGGATGGGAATTTAATTGAACACTACAGCAGAAGGACCTATTTCTTACCCTTTGTACTGCACTGCCTACATTGATCATTAATTTCTTGAATCTTCTTACTGTGGCAATATCTTGCACACAGAGATGGGTTTCTGTATGACCATCCAGATAACACAGTATTTCAGAAAAATACCTTCGTGTGAACTCCATTATGCTGACTGCCTGCATGAAAGTTCCAGTGTTTTCTCAAAATGAACAACGGTAACATGAAGATACTAACTCTCAGTCCAGCTCATCATCTCTGTAACAGAAGATGAATGTTGCCAGGTACCTGAGAGAAGAGGTCAGAATCCAGGTCATCTTCATTTTTCCAATTTTTTTATTGTGGCAAAATACACAGAACATTAAATTTATCATTTGAGTCATTTTAAATGTATAGTTCAGTGGCCTTAAATACATTCATAATGTTGAGCAAATATCACTACCAACCATCTTCATAGCTCTTTTCATCTTGTAAAACTGGAACTCTCTACCCATTAAGCAGTGACTCCCCATTTACCATACCTCCCACACCACCCAGTAGTCTGGCAACTATGGTTCCACTTCCTGTCCCTGTAATTTTGACTACTCTAAGTAGCTTATATAAGTAAAAGCATACAGTATCTATCTTAGTGTGGTTTATTTCACTTAGCACAATGTCCTCAAGATTCATCTATGTTGGAGCCGGAGCAGAATTTTCTTCCTTTTTAAAGCTGAATAATGTTCCATTGTATGTATTTTGCTTACTGGTTCATCTGTTGGTGGGCACTTAGGTTACTTCCACATCTTAGCTATTGGGAATAAGGCTGTTACAAACAAGGGTGTACCAATATGTCTTTGAGATCTTGCTTTTAATTTTCTGGGTATATACCTAGAAGTAGAACTGCTGGATCTTACAGTAAATCTATTTTTAGTTTTCTGAAGAACAACCATGCTGTTTTCTCTCATGTCAGTGCTATGCTACAAGGGTTCCGATATCTCCACATTCTTGCCAATACTCGTTTTTTGTTGTTGTTACTGTTGTTTTATACTAGTGATCTTTAATGGGTATGAAGTGGTATATTACCATCGATTTGACTTTCATTTCCCTAATAATCAATGATGTTAAGCATCTTTTTTATGTACTTATTGGCCATTTGCATATCTTCTTTGGAGACATATCCATTCAATCCTTAGGATCTTTTAAAAACAGATTCTTTGTTTCCCTGTTGAATTTTAGGAGTTCTCTATATATTTTGGATATTAGGTTTTTGTCAGATATAAGATTTGGTAATACTTTCTCCCATTTTGTGAGTTTTTACTTTGCTGATATTTATGTTTTCTGTTTTGATTATCATAAATTTGTAATAAATTTTGAAATCAGGAAGGGTGAGGCCTCAAGATTTGTTATTCTCTGTCAATATTGTATTGACTAATTTGGGTCCCTTGAGATTCCATATGAATTTTAGGATTATTTTTCCATCTCTGTAAAAATAAGTCATTATTTTCTTCCAGCAATGTTTTGTAGTTTTCATTGTACAAGTCTTTCACCTCTTTGGTTAATTTATCCCTAAGTATCTTATTGTCTTTGATGTCACTGTAAACATAATTGTTTCCTTAATCACCTTTTCGGCCTGTTCATTATCAGTGTAAGGAAATGAAACTCAGTTTTGTCAGTTGACATTGTATCCTGCTACTTTGTTGAGTTCATTCATTAATTCCCACACCTTTTGTTTGGTTTTGTTTGTGGTATCTTTAGGGTTTTCTTCATGTAATATCAAATCTGTGAAGCATGATAATTTTACTTCTTCCTTTCCAAGTTGGGCATCTTTTATTTCTTTTTCTTGCCTAATTGCTTTGACTAGATCTTCCAGTAGTATGGTCCACAGATGTGGTAAATTGGGCATCTTTGTTTTGCTCCTGATCTTAGAGGAAAAGCTTTCAGATTTTTACCATTGAGTATGATGTTTTTTGTGGATTTTTCACATATGACTTTTATTACACTGAGGTATCCTCCTTCAATTCTGAATTTGTGGAAGTTTTTTGTTTGTTTTGTTTTGTCTTATTTTGTTTTATCATGAAAGGATGTTAAATTTCTTCAAATACTTTTTCTGCACTAATGGAGATGATCATGTGTTTGCTTATTTGTTTTCTCTTCATTCTGTGGCATATTACACTGATCAGTTTTCATATATTGAACCATCCTTTCTTTCACAATTAAATCTTACTTGGCCATGGTATATGACTCTTTTAAGATGCTGCTGAATTCATTCTGCTAGTTTTTTGTTGAGTATTTTGGTATCAGTGTCCATAAGGAATATTGGTCTGTAGTTTTCTTTTCTTGTAGTGTCTCTGTCTGGCTTGGTATTAAGGTAATGCTGTCTTCATAGAAGGAGTTAGGAACTCTTCCCTCCCCTTCAATGTTTTGGAAAAGTTTGAGGAGCATTGGTACTAGTTCTTTAAAAGCTTGATAGAATTCATCTGTGAAGCCATCAAGTCTACGATATTCTTTGTCTAGAGATATTTTTTTCTTATTACTAGTTTAGTCTCCTTATCACAGTTATATTCAGATTTTCTATTTAGTCTTGGAAGGTTTTCTGTTTCTAGGAATTTGTCAGGAGATCATTCCAAACTCTTTTCACACCCTATACCATCTTATCCTTTGTCTCTTTCTATGTCTTATAGTTCAGGACTGTATCATTTCTCAGTAGAATTACTATTATACCCTCCCATTTTGTCAACCCACATCAACTCTATCCAGTCCCTTCCCCCAACACACAAACATATACACACAGAGGAAACTCATACTTAAAATTGTTACTAGGGGCACCTGGGTGGCTCAGTCGGTTAAGCATCTGGCTTTGGCTCAGGTCATGATCTCATGGTTCATGGGTTTGAGCCCCATATCAGGCTCTGTGCTGACAGCTAGCTCAGAGCCTGGAGCCTGCCTCAGATTCTGTGTCTCCCTCTTTCTCTGACCCTCCTCTGCTTGCACTGTCTCTCTCTGTCTCTCAAAAATAAATAAAAAACATTAAAAATTTTTAAATAAAATAAAACTCTTACTAGACTCATGTTTCTGAAATGAAAAACAGATTAACTCTTTTCTTATTTAAAAATGCTCCTTAACTGGGGTGCCTGGGTGGCTTAATCCATTGAGCATCCAACTCTTAATTTTGGCTCAGGTAATGATCCCAGGGTTGTGGGATTGAGCCCATGTCAGGCTCCATGCTGAACCTAGGGCCTGCTTAAAATTCTCTCTCTCTCTCTCTCTCCCCCTCTACCTTTCTCCCCTACTTAAATAAATAAATAAATAAATAAATAAATAAATAAATAAATGTCTTTACTTCTTTCCCATTGCACAGTATTAAGAACTTACAGATGTTTTAGGATGGCAGGTGAACTGCTTCACAATGGGCTCTTGCCTATGGGTTCCACCCTGTCTCCTGAGTCAAACCTGTGTGAGGCCTCCTCTAGCTTCTACTATTTGCTCCCTAGGAATTATGCTACTTCGATCTTTTCATCTTGGCATTTGTTGTTCCTTTGCTGCAAAATACTTTGCCTCTTTTGCACATCATCTTTGTCTGTCCCAGGAATTACTCTTTTTCACTCTCCACAAACTACACATTTAAAAAATTTACCTATTGGGCTTCAGTTATAGAACTCTGCTTTTCCCCACTACCTTCAAGGGGTGGGACTCTGTAACATTCATCATCCCTCCTTGTTGCCTCGTCCATAATGAATTTTCAGTAAATGTTTGATGAATGGCTGAATGAATGCAGTTACACTTTCTTAGCACTACCGCACCACTGTGGAATACCAGAATGGAGAGATGTTTCCACAAAATTTACAAGAAGATAAGAGTCATCAGTCTTGCCTGTCACCCATTTTTAACAGTCTTGAAACTCTTCTCATGTAGGCATGCTTTTTCTTACATTTTGCAGAGAAAAATGCCACCCTGGAGATTATTTCTTGTTGGTGAAATGTGGTTGGCAAGTCTTCTGGAGGAGAAGGGTGGGGCCCCAGGGGGAGGAAGGACCACACACAATCAGCAGCAGTAGGAGATTTTCATTCCAGCCTTCATCCCTTACTGCACCCACTTCAAGAATGTCCTCAATTCTGGCAGTTATTTCTAAGACAGTTATTAGAAAACATGTGAAGAACCCAGAAAATATATGATTTCTCATGAAAAATACAGTCTCTGTGCATTGTCTGCAGTACAGTGAGTTTAGGGGGTGTTTTCTGTTCTTTGGAACAAAGTGTTGGGAAATAAATGTGGGCTATGTTGATCTTTACAAATAGTGAAAAATAGAAAATGAAAAACACAGTTTCATGCAAAAGCTTTATGGAATTACTATGAACCAGAAGAATAAAGTCATGTGCTTATTTCATGAACTGGAGATCTTCTTATTTATCAGCGACTATTTACAGAGCATACTTCTACTTCTGTGGACAGCATACATATGAAACTGACTCTGTAATACTAATATTACTACTACCAATAGTGACAAAAAATGAATGCAAGTTTATAATTTACCAGCAATTTTTCTAAGTGCTTTAAATATGCCAACCAATAGCCCAATAAACTAATCATTAAAATACAGCAACATTTTCAAATAAATCATCTAGTTTCAGTAGTTTTTAATACTTGCCCATTGTATGGATGGCTAAAACCAAAGCGCTCAGTAGTTAAGGGTCTTCCTCAAGATCCTGCAGCTAGTACGTGTGAAAGCCAAAACTCCATGGTATCTGAACCAGCATCACCAGAATCAAAATAACTCTATGGGGTGATGCTTCAAGTGCTTCACCTCCCTGTTCTCATGGAAGCTGAATCTGAAATTCTGCAACTTGTGTGGACACTCATTTTGTTTGTTTTTGTTCTACCTATTAGTTAAAGTGTTACTCTTAATGTATGAAAGTGCCTGGCTATGATATACAAAGTTGTGTATAATTCGATTCACAAGTATAGAAACACCCCTTTACATCCTTAGCCTGAGTCAACTAAATTGCTCTAGTGTGAAATCATCACATGCGTGCCAAACATTTTTCTATGCGTGTGTTTGGTTCTGATTTTAAAAAGAAAAGGAGGCCCATTCAGTCATCCACTAATCAGATATACAGCTCCCACTGTGTGCCTGGTGTTATGGTAAAGGTTAGGCAGACAGATGGACAATTGATAGAGGACAGCCCCAAGTGTATGTGGTATCATCAGACAGTCCATTTTCAGTTCTAGAATGAGTGGTACTTATTGCTTGCCACTCTTTTTGTGCTTATTTTTCCATGGATCTTAAATGGTTTTCTCCTTACCTGACTTTGTGAGAAACATTAGCCATAAATATTCATAAGAAAAAAGAATGTGTTAGATTTGGGAAGACATGAGCGTTAGAAAGCAATAGCAAGAAAAGGAAAGAATGTCATTATGTATGAAAAAGAGCTAATTGCAAATATAAGAAATGTTTGGAGACATTTAAAGTCAGTTGAAGAATAGGAAGGGACATTAGGGCGCATATGGACCTATCAGGTCTCTGTGGGGACAAGTATTTACATTGGTGCCCAGTTCCTGCTTAGAAGATAAGCCACACCTGGTATGCATAATGGCCCCTACAGATATGGGACCAGGAGATATCTTTAGTACCTGCGCCTGGCTAGATCTCGGTCATTTAGTCCAGTAATATAACCAAAAAAGTCAGTTTCTTCTTGGGAAAAAAATCTATTAAAAGAAGCCAGAATTACACTTTGAGAAATGTGCCTATGCATCAAATATACAAGGTGTGAAAGGTCAAGGAAACCAGATGTTGACAGGAGGGAGTGAAAGCACTGGAATGAGATAGACTTAAATTAAAGAAAAGTATTTCCTCAAATGGGTTGGTTTAGTTTGGCCTGTTTTTAACTGAAACAATGAGTGTGCTTGGAATTAGGCAGGTGCTACAGTAGGTTCAGGTAAAGGGATGAAGAAGGCTCCAGACAGCAGGAAAACTGGACATTCAAAGCAAAGATAGGGTTGGAGAGGGAGATGCTTATAAGGGAAGATAAGACCACATATTGTGGAGCCTCAAGATCACTTTATTGTTTGAGTTTTCTATTCACATGAAAACAAACAAAATGTCAGAGTTCCGTTGCCTGATCAGCCTTGGAAGCCTCAAATCTAAGTGGGCAAGCAGCATATGCTCCGCATTCAATCACTGCCCACACTCTCTGACCTTCAAAACAAATAGGACATTTACAGAGATCTGGAGAGCAGAGAGGAAAGCCTCTTGTGTTCCATCTGACATTATGCTAGACACTCTGCTATATGATCTCCTCTCTCAAACAAAAGAGCCAGCTGCATCAGTGTAATCCAAAATCAGAGACCTTTCCAGTTAGAAGCCTCAGGAAAATATATAAAAAATATACTTGTTTATTTTCAATAAAAATAGAACTCAGCCTAGAAGTAAAAGCCCCTGGCCTTTCATTGTTTAGGGCCCCCAATAAAATAAATATGTATTGTTTCCTAGTGAAATTCATATAAGGAAGTAGAGGTAAGGGATAAGTTTCAGATGTGAGGTATGAGAACAGTGGAAATAAGGTGAGGAGAACAGGGACTAAGAGACGGAAGAGGAAGAAAAAGAATAATGAGGGGAGGGAAGGAATGGGGGTAGAGAAGAGAGTGAAGATTATCAAGAACTTTCCTTCCTGTGCTAAAATATTTTACATATATTATCAAATTTAGCCTCCTAATTTCCCTGAGAGGTAGGTTTCTATAATTATATGCATTTTAAAGACTATGAAGGCAAGGCTTCTAGAAGTTATGTAAGCCATCCAGCATTTCATACCAAGAGTTAGAGCCAGACCTCCACCCAAGTCAATCTGCCACCAAAGTGCATGCTTGCAAGATAAGATCAAAGACCAGGGGGAAGTTTCAAGTGCTCTCCAGTTATGTCCTACCCTCCTAAGACAGGTAAGTAGGGACTAAACATTCAGCATATCAATATGCCCAGAGAGGTGGCTTTCTTTTTGTCTTGTCTTGTCTTGTCTTCTCTTCTCTTTCTTTCTTTTTTTTTCTTTCTTCCTTTCTTTCTGAGGTGGCTTTCATAATGGGAGAAAATTTGGAAAGATAAATTTTAATCAAGTATTTCATACACTACATGTGAATAGGGTAAATTATGATTTTTAAATGCCCTCTTTTTTCCCAGTCTCACTCAATTGTTTACTTAAAGGTGATGCAGTTATTTGAATTTTCACATAAATAAGTGAGACATGTACAAGCCCTCAAGGAAGCAAGAAAAGGAAGGAAGGAATTTTTAGAGGAGGAAAAAAAATCACCTACAAGCTGAAAACTGAAAACAGAAAGAACTATACTTCCAGTGGTTTCTAAGACCGAAGTCTCTGTTCCCCACTCTTTGAGAATGATTAATGAATTGACCTCCTGTGTGCCACTTTGAAAACACACCAAATGTGCTTGGTTTGGCAGACCAGTAGAGGAAGAACTATTCATACAGAACAAAAAAGGCTGCTGTTTGCCAGTAGCTATTAACTTGTGGCTATATCAACACTTGTGCTGTTAACAATAATCTTATCCAAGAGTCTATTCTTGTAGAACCTCGAGGGTTGAAGAAATGTTTTATTGGCAACATCCTAAGCCTATAAGTAGCAATATGTTTTGACAGAAGGAAGCCACACAATTCTCACCTAGTCTTGAGTTTGCTTTCTTTTGAGATTGTCTGAAGCTGGAAATAAAACATACCCTCCTCCCTTCTCCAGAGAAATAGGTTTTGTACTCAAACTCTGATGTTCCAATTTCCTTTAAATTTTTCATTCCTCACAGATCCTCTAAACTTGTACCTTCTAGATTTCTGAATCCAAACCTCCCACATGGATGCATTTTTCAACCTTTGCCTATAAGAGCACTTGACAATATTGATGTGGTCTCAAGATTACATCTATTTCGTGACCAACTACTGTTGAAATTCCTCCTCTTGTCTTATGCTGGTTCTTAGTTTGAGGAGAAACTACAAACCTTTACTTAAATTGAAAGTTTTTGGTCTTGAAACAATGCCCAGAGCTAGAAAAATGAAAATCAGGAGTAGTGGCAAACTAACTTTATAATAGAAAGTGGAAGAAATAGCCTACAGCACAGGCAAAAAGGTCTACTGGGAATTAATCATTTCTGTCTACTGGGGCCAGCACGGAGAGAGTAAGTATTAGGAGTGGGCAACAATGTGTCCTGAATGAGATATTGTTACATGAGTCTGGCAATTTGTTGACTCTATATTCTGATTATCTCTGTAGTTCCAAATTTCACTTATTAGAACTTTTGTGTCTTTAATTCCTCACATGTATGCCACAAATATCCACTGAGCATTTGTAATTTACTGATAATTGTGCTAGGTACTGGGGCTCCAAAGGACAGTGCTACAACTTCCATGCCTCCAAGGAGTCCGTGTTCTGTGAATGGAGAGATGAGCAGAGGATAAGTGGAGATATATGAAGGCATGCAGGTGGGACTGCCCCTGGGACCGAAGACTTTAAGCACATACCCAAAAGCGGGGGCAGGAAAGGACGAGAAACTTCAATTCTGTTTAAAAAAGAAAGAATAGAAATCAGAGAAGACACTTCTAGGTATGAAGGAAGATCATGTAAGGTCAGAATTGTAAGAGATGCTGAACGAAATATAAGTGTTTCAGTAGAATTAGAATAAACCTGCTTGGATTAGTAATGAGAAGCTATCATCCATCATGAGGTGTGTTGAAATGAAGGATGCTGGAGTCCCTGGGTGTCTTAGTCCGCTGAGCATCAGACTCTTGGTTTCAGCTCAGGTCATGATCTCAGGGTTGGTGAAGTCGAGCCTTCCTCAGGCTCTGCACTGATAATGGAGAGACGGCTTTGGATTCTCTGTGTTTCTCTCTCTTCCCTTCCCCAACTTGTGCTCTCACCCACTCTCTGGAAAAATAAATAAAACATATAAAAAAAAAAAAGAAAACAAAAGAGGGCACCTGAGTGGCTTAGTTGATTAAGGGCTCAACTGTAGCTCAGGTCACAACCTGATGGTTCCTGGTTTTGAGCCCCACATCAGGCTCTGTGCTAACAGCTCAGAGCCTGCTTCAGATTCAGTGTCCTCTTTCTCTCTCTCTCTCTCACTCTCTTTCTCAAATAAATAAACATTAAAAAAGAAGAAGAAATGAAAGATACCAAGAATGGAACTCAAGATGTTCTAGACTGAAATAGTGGTTCCCTGTGGCTATTTACCCTTAGGCATATTACTTGTGCTTAATTACTCATTCAGCAAATACTGGTTGTGTGCACACTGTGTGGCAGTGCTCAGTGACACTATAGTGATAAGGAGGGGATATGGGATAAATGAAGAATGATGACTTTCTGAATCTTCCACACAAAAGCAGTGCTGAGTTTTATGAATCACTGTCCCTTGTCCTATGGCAGACACTGCCATCTTCACCCTCATGCATCCTTCAGTGGCAGTGGCTGTGTGACCACAGTAGCACAGTGGCAGGCATTTCCTTTGTAGGAGTCTTGCCTATGTGGCCCTGCTGGATTTGAATGTGGCTGTCCCTCATGGATATGACAAAGGAAGTAGGAGGCACAGGTTCAGAGTCACCGTGTTGGCAAGCTGGTGCTTGTCCTGCCGCATTAATTGTTCTTAGAAAAAATATTGCATTTCCACCTTAATTTTTTTAAATTTTTCCAGTAAATGTATTGCACATGATACTTTTTAGGATTAACTCAGCGTATCATTATTAGGTACATCAAAGAAAAACCCATGAATTTCACTTTTGTTTGAGTGACTGAGCAGTGAATATTTGTACAGCACTCAGCTTGATAACATAGATAAGGAGTAAAATTTTTGGTGGAGAACCAACAATCATAAACATTTGCTGAGAACATGTGAGGTGTTAAAAATACAGTATTCACATGTATTAACTTTTTAAATCCTCACCACAATCATATGAGGAAGGCATGACTGTCTCTACAAGTGAAATATCCAAGGCACAGAAAGTTTCGGTATTCATCCAAAATAACAGAACTAATAAAAATAAATTTGCCTGCAGGCATTCTGGGCTTATTCTCTATTCTATATCCTTGGCTTAGACCTGTTCTAGGACTAGGGTGCAGTTTGATCATAGCTAAAGCATAAGTTCGGAGATAGAGGAAGATAAAATTGAGATTAGGAAGATGGAGCCAGCTTACAGGGGCCTTGAATACTGTGCTAAAGAAGACAGGCATTAGAATACAGTCAAGGAAATGGGTTGCCTGTAAAAGAAACGAGAGTAAAACAGTCATGACAAGTGACCCCTGAGGAAATGTTCTCATGACTAAGGAGACTCGGAGATAATAGGGAGCAGTGGGGACTGCAGGGAAATGGAGAAGCTTCACATCTGGAAGATGATGCAGGGACAGCAATTCAGCCTGGCGGAGGAGGGTTACCCCCATGTTGTCCGTTGCTCCTTTTCAGAAAAATCAGTGAGTATCTATTGTCAATTCTCCAAATTATTAACTGTTGAACCATAGCATTTGTTTTGTTTTTGTTTTTGTTTTTGTTTTTGACACTGTGGACCAAACCTAACATGCCGGGTGGCCAGATGCAGCCAGTGGGAGACAGATTGCCTTGGAGACACTGATGCTTTCAAAATGAGCTCATTAAAAAATGTTTTTATCTGGAAAGCAATGTAAGCACATTAGCGTTTTAGAAAGATAAATCCAGTGGTATTACAGAAAATGGAGTTGAGAATGGATGGCCAGTTAGAAGATTATTGCAGGAGGAGAGAGAAGACAAAGGCCTGGGCCCGTGGTAGGGAGAAAAGCAAGGCGTGGAAACATATTCTGGTATAATTGATCCATTCTATGGGGCTGGTGACAAGAAAGAAGGAATCAAGGCTAATTCAGGACTGTCAAGCTTTGTTGATTAGAAGGAAAGCAATGTATTGATGGAGACAAGAAACATAAAAGGAAGAGCACATTTCTGGAAGAAAATAGTGAGTTCAATGTGAGAAGTGTTCAAATAGGGCTTAGGAAGCATTCAAATAGTATCAAGCTCTTCTTGGCTTTCGTATTGTAAAGGATAATGATTCCTTAGATTCGGTCAGCTCCCATCCAGTGACTGCAATTGCTTCCTTGAAAACAACTAAGAATTTCAAGAATTGCTAAAAACTGTACATTCTTGTGAGATTTAAGCACATCAATTATCAGCAAGAATTAGTCACAACAGAACTGTAAACAGGATTCTTTTAAAAGAATTTGCTCATTGTTACTTTCCTGTACGTTTTTACTTTAGTCTTGCATGTAAGCTCTACCACCATCGGCAGCAAATCAATCGGAGGGAAATGGTGCTTGATATGGACAATTTGGTTAAAAAAATTAACTTGGAAACCTTAGTTTTAATTCAGCACTACTTTTGCGATAGGTACACCATCTTGTTTCTGGGAATTTGTGTGATTTAGTGATCATAATGTACATTTAACCAGTCAAGGCTACTGATGATAAAGCTTTACTTGTTACAATTAATACATTTAAAGGTCTTTGTAATCAAATATAATAATAGATTTATGAACATTAATTAGGAACTAAATTTTGATATTAAATTTTTTCTGGGTTCTGTGACTTTTATTTGCATTGATTAATTCCTTGGGGAGAAAGGTGTGCATAAGAGTGAGAGAAGAGGTGTGTGTGTGTGTGTGTGTGTGTGTGTGTGTGTGTGTGTATGTGTTTTAAATAGAGCTCAATACTTGGAATCATATGAAATAAAACATATATTAGGGTCAGTGGAAAATAAGTCAGAAGGTAATATCTTAGAAGAAGTATATACATACAAATCTAGAAAGATGCATGTACTTTTACTTATTCAATAAACATTTATATTTATCCACATGAAAGGCATAGTATTTGCTGGTGCTGAGGGAAAAGAGTTTCTGGGTAGAAACAACTCACAGTCTGATGACAGGTATATCACTAATTATAATATGAAGCCAACAAATGACAAGAGAAGGACTCTTAAAGTTATCCAGTTAATGAGTGATAAAGGGAGGTCTTTCTGACAAAGCCCGGTTCTCTATCATCTCTCTGCACTGCTGAGGTATTCCTTGGTAACTTGATGAACCTAAACCAGCAAGATTTCTGATTCTCCAAACTTCTACACCATTAGCACTATTTAAGGAGGAGCTATAGCTTCTGATCAATAAAACTAGAAGTTGTTCTAAAATCAACTTTTAAACAATTTCAAGGACAGTATTACCATTATCTAGGGTAAATGTGTTGCAGTATTCATTTTCTTCTAAAGCTTGTTCTTTAAACCTAACATGTGTCCCCTGATTGATGTGAGAGAGTTCTAATGCAGTCATCGATGACCATAGGATGCCTTTTCTTCCTATACTGTACACTGCACTGTCTATGGTTGTAGCTAAATTAATATTCAGTCAGGACCATTTTAGTCTTCTTTTTTAGTCACATCATTTATAGAACTCAGTATGTAAGAAGACTTTCCAGAAGCTTATCTCCTTCATGACTTTTTATTCTTTATTGAGACCCCATCTGGGAAGACATGAGCTGAAAAGACAGTACAGAACTGGGCTCACAGGGAGTGGCAGCAGTGCAGTGGTGTCCTATAACTTGATCTTGCCTTTTGGGTGCATGCAGAGTGCTCACTCTTTTACTCTGTACAGCACATAATCAGGAGTTGACATTGTCCTAATAAAATGGAAAAACTGGATGTTTTGCTTCCACAAGGGAAGCAAATATATATATATATGTGTGTGTGTGTGTGTGTGTGTGTGTGTGTGTGTGTGCGTGTGCATGTGTGTGTATGCATATATATATATATTTTAATTTTTTAATGTTTTTTTTTGAGAAACACAGCACGAGCAGGGGAAGGTCAGAGAGAGAGGGAGACACAGAATCCGAAACAGGCTCCAGGCTCTGAGCTAGCTGTCAGCACAGAGCCTGATGCGGGGCTCGAACCCACGAACCTAGAGATCATGACCTGAGCCGAAGCCGGCCGCTTAACCGACTGAGCCACCCAGGCGCCCCTATATTTTAATTTTTAATTTTTTTTATTTTATGTATTTTGAGAGAGAGAGTGAGAGAGAAGAGTGAGTGGTCGAGGGGCAGAGAGAGAGAGTGGGGGAGAGACTATCCCAAGCAGGCTCTGTGCTGTCAGTGCAGAGCCTGAAGCAGGGCTCAAACCCAAGAACCATGAGATCTTGACCTGGGCTGATGTCAAGGGTCGGAAGCTCAACCCACTGGGACACGCAGGTGCCCCGAAGCAAATATTTCCATAGTTAACAACACCAAGGTCATTTAGGTGATTCTCCCAAGGCCATTTATTAACTAAAGAATAAAGGACTCCAATTCAAATGTGATGGATCTTGATTCAAAGTCTTGTGATCTTTTCTTAGTCTTTTCTTCCACTATTTAATTAAATGTACAAATATCAACCTATTTAACCCTCATGAAAGCCCTGTGATAGGATCGAATTCTGTCACTGCAGCATGACAGCTCCACTGACCTGCTCCCCAGTGAAGCTGGTGAAAATCATTTTTAAAAGCAATCATTTAAAATTCTATCATGCATATATCATTATTGTTATTCTTATTTTTACATATGAAGAACTGAGACAGAGAGAAGCTAAGTAACTCATCCAAGGTCAAGTGCAGCAGCTTGGATTTGAGCCTAGTTTACTGGTTCCAGAGCATACCCTTGGGGTGGGAGGGGAAGGTGATGGGAATTACATTTTAAATTATTTTATTCTAGGCGCACGTGGATGGCCCAGTTGGATAAGCATCCGGCTCTTGATTTCTGTTCAAGTCATGATCTCCATGTTGTGAGATGTGTCCCACAGGGGGATCTGCACTGACAGGGGGCTCTCCCTCTCTCAATCTGCCCCTCCCTTGCTCACCCATGCACACTTGCACTCTCTCAAAATAAGTAAATAACCATTTTAAAATTACTTTATTCTAAAGAAAAATTATTTTATCTCTAAAATGTGATATCATTTATCTCAGGCTTAGGGGTCATTCAGATGGAGGTGTCCAAGCTTTGCTTTCTTACTGTTGGGCAGTGTCTCTCTGTGTAAATAGCACACTCTTTGAATGTTGATTTACACATTAGGAAAAGATAATGGGGATGATAAAGTCTCCTTCCCTGGATGGTTGGAACAGCTAAAGAAGACATGTACCAATAGGAACATTCTTAGCCCCTGAGACCTGGCAAGTGCTCAGTCAATGCTAATTTCTCTATCCCTTAATCGCTTCTCCCATTTTTCCTTCTAAAGGTTAAAGTGGATTTTTATAAAGTTAATAAAGCTCACAAAGTGGAGATTGTATGTATAGGATAAGGATCTGAAACCCAAAAGTTGATGTCTTTGACCACTTGGCAGCCACCTTCAGTGTGGTAGATATTGGCCATGCACATAAAAGGCAAGAGCAAGATTCAGATTTTCAATATATTCTTCTAGTAACTTGTCTCAGATATCTTGAGATCCTAACACCCAAGGAGGATACAAAAGAGGCAGAGTTTGGACAAGCAAAGGACTTGTGGAAGAGTTTTGTTCATTTGTTTGTTTGTTTTGAAGACAGAGGGATGCTGCTTTATTTAAAGGTTGCTTGTGTCCGTCTTCTGCTCATCCTAGGGAAAGAAAAGTCTACACACCCCTTGGAAAGTTGCAGATTTCTTAGAGTGGCGACAGCTGAACCATTTTGATAAATGGGGTTTTTTTTCTGTTTTTTATTTATTTTTGAGAGACAGAGAGAGACAGCACAAGCAGAGGAGGGTCAGAGAGAGAGGGAGACACAGAATCTGAAACAGGCTCCAGGCTCTGCACTAGCTGTCAGCACAGAGCCTGACGTGAGCTTGAACCCACCAACTGTGAGATCATGACTTGAGCCGAAGCCGACACTTAACCGACTGAGCCACCCAGGTGCCCCAATAAGTGTGTTTCCCATGCTGCCACATTCTCTCTCTACCTCTAGCACATTAGCTGAATGACCTCTGTCAGCCTTTAATTTCACATTTTACCCCACCTCATAATGTTGCTTAAACAAAGCTTCGACTTGGGGGAAGGGTCACTCTTGGGGTCTCTGAGGTTAGACTGGCTGATTGGATTCCTAGGTCAGCTTTTTGCTCATTGTGTGACCTTAGGCAATCTACACCAGACTTGCACAATTTCATCTGCAAAACTCACTCTTCTCATCTGTAAGACGAAAGGTTAATGGCATCATTTGAAGAATTCTGCCAGGTAAAACACTTTGCAGAGGGACTGACCTACAGTAAGCTCTCAATAAACTGAGGCAAGCCCTCAATAAATATTAGTGGCTGATGTCATTGTGCTTTTTATAGTCTTTGCAGTGAAAAGTGGCATGTTTATGCAAATTATAATAAGAGGGAAGTCTCAGAACTTACTGGATATGGAACATGATTCAAGGGCAACTTGAGAGAGAAGACAGTAAAGCAGTAGCTTCAGCAAGATGAAGGAAATATTAAAATAGAAGAATTACAGGTTGTAGCAGTGAAAGAAGAAAGAAAAACAAAAGCAAATGAAATATCAGGTGATGATTAAGAGATGTAGAAAGAAAAGGGAGATCTCCCTTAGAAGGAAGAAGAACACACGCATTAGAGACATAAACGTGCAGAAGTTTACAGAGAAGGAAAGAAAAGGCTTAAGAGAGATAACAAATTTATGGCTAAATAAATAAAAGGAACGATGACCAAAAAACACACAAAAATCTCCATAATATTTGAAACTCAAGTCTGAAGAAAGCAAAAGAGGAAATTAGGGAGAAATATTATGCTTCATGAATGTGAGGAATCTGCGGTTTCTGAGGTTTCTTGGAAAGGTGGGGGAGAGGCTTGGTATAAAATGCTGAAGGATGAGAAGGACGTGTTAGCTTATCAGCTGAAAAGACCACAGAAACAGGTATTTGAAACAGAAGACTGAGTTAGAGCCTTTGGAGTTTTATTGTGAGTCTAAGAAATAGAAAAATAAGGTAACAGTAAAACAAAAGGGTAACAATATTGTGAGTCTAAGAAGTAGATGTAACAATAAAGTAACCATACAGCAAAAGGGGAACAGTATTTGGAGCCATCGCATTAGCTGGACAAGGCACGGAGAGCCTCGGAGTGGTGCGTGGAGTCTGAGTCACATGATCACAAAGATAAGTCATGGGAAAAGAGAGATTCAACTTAATGAAACATGCTGCACCCACCAGCTTCTCCCTTGACAAACAGCACCAAGAAATACAGATGGATAGATTATTTAAGGTATATCTCTTTTTCTTAAAGAAGAAAAAAGTTCTCATTTGGAGAGAATGTAAGATTCATTTAAGGAAAAATGGTAGGACTAGAAATAACTAAAACTAAACAAAGGATGCAAATATGTTAAATTAGTCTGAAACAGATACAGAATTTAAAATAGTTACATGTACACCCATGCATAAAGACTGGAAAAATACTCATAAAGTGTGAGTCAACAATGTTTAGGACTTATTTATAAGAGAAAAGAGGAAAGTTTGCCTTTTCAAGTCATTACTCCAATAGCTTCCTTAAAAGCTGGATAAACTTAAAAAGGTACTATAAAGACGAAGATATTCCTGCAGAGCAAGAAGATGCTTCAAATACCAGAGGAAATATCACCATGAGAAAAAATTTCTTCCTTTGTCAGGACATCAGAGTCTAGTGGAGTGTTAAAGACAATTCTAGAGGAAGTGCTCATGAAGAAGGAGTGAAGGTAGAAGAATTAATAGCAACCAAGACATTTCCAGTTTCAAGTGCCTTTAACGAAAGCAGCAGGGAGAAAACAAGGTTGAGACCTGGAGCACAAATCTGAGAGCAAAATGAAGGTCATTTGTGTTGATAGGTTCAAAGAGAAAGAAAAAAGGAAAGAAGGTTAAGCCAAAAATACAGGCCGACTTCACAAACATCTTACTGTTCATAAAGCGAGTGTGCTGGGTTCAGAGAGTGAAGTGGTTGGCAAAAAAAAAAAAAAAAAAAGTAGGAGAGGTTGAATAATTAAGTGGCCTCAAATTAAAAGAGATCTTTAAAGAAATGTATGTGGATTCCTACAAGGGAAGTAAAACATGAAGAACTCATTGATTCGATGTGAGACCTCAAAACCTGGAAACTGGGAAATTGGTGAGCTGAAAAAGAGAGAGGTGTCCCCAGGCCTAGTGGTCTGACCTTAAACTGAACACCTTAGTTCAGTTAAAAAAAATGCTTTGAGTAAAAATGAAACAGCTAATACACTAAAAGAAGAATCTTCTGATGATATTTTTAAAGGATGCTTGAGAAGACATCAGAACCTAGAATTGGCAAACATCACTGCACTGATTAAAATGGTTTAACTGGAAAAGATGTTAGTGTAACAAAAGGTGAGATGAAGCCCATGCGGTTTTGGGTCATAAGGTATTTGGTGGATTGTATTCTGGTGTCACGACCAAGGCGAGCATTGCTAAGGTTATTTCACACCATTCAGGTCAAGGAAGTCTTGCAGGAAGATGACATGTCAGTGAAGTTGGGAATATAGGGGAATAAGTTATATATCAGGTCTCTCACTACGGAAAGATGGAATATAAATTAAATCGATAAGGGACTGGAATGAAGCTGCTTTTTATATACTTCTATGTGAAATCTTCAGAATTATTCCAAAGGAAAAAAAACATGTCGAACTTGAGTGAAAATACATGTAAAGATGAAATGGGCTTCGTCCTATCTTAGACAGCTGAGATCATTCGGAAAATAATGAAAGCCAAAGAGATAAGAAAATGTAAAATACGTGACAAGATCACAACAAAATATGGAGACAGTGCAGCACAATAAAAGGAGAGAGAAGAAAGTTTTATGGAGACTGCATGGGGTCACAGATGATCGCGGTGCCTTCTATTATTCAAATTTCACAACTAAATTATAAACAATATCATCTCATTTTACAAGTTGGAAACTCAAGAATTAGGTAGGTTAAATAACTCGTCCAAGGTCACACAGCAAGCAAATGTAGAGCTGAAATTCAATTCACTGTCTATCTTACTTCTAAGCTTTTATCTACACACCATTGCCTTTCAAAACAAAGACATAAAAGTGAGAAATAAAGGGAAATACAATTACATTGAAGCTGTATAGTTGAAGGATGAGTGTATTGTCTGTAGCGCAGGAGGCTGCAACAAATAAAAAAAGGGAAAGAAAAAAACCTATTGGCATGATTTCTACTCATCATTTAAAGAGAATCCTGTACAATATCACACAAAGATGTGTCTGAGCACCTGAGCCCTTGGGAGCTGAGCTGGGTGTCAAACACCCATGCCAATAGCATGGAGCTGCGACTTGGGGCCCAAATTCTCGTTGGGGAAATCGTTGTTTCTGAATAATACATAATTAAAATAGATTAAGTGTTACTTGACTTCTCTTTTGCTGCTATTCAAGTAAATCATTGCCACTGTGTATAATTAAAGAAATTGATAAAGAAACTTAAGCTATGACATTAAACAGCTCTAAGACCTAGTCATCGCCCTTCCACAAAGATCATCCTGGGAATGATGGACCTGGAATCTTTTCATTCCTTGAGGCATCCCGGAAAGTCACATTAGTGGATGTGCATCAGGGCACATCATTTCCTTTTAAAATTCTGCCTATACTTTGATTTTAAAGGCATACTATCTTTCAAAGCTCCACGGTGATGTCATTGAACCACAAAAATAATACAGTAAAGCTCATATAGAATTAATTTAAAAATATATTTTAACAGAAAGAAATGAACAGATAATACAGACATGATACTACTTTTGCCCAGTTCCACTTTTGTAACATTTTTAAGTATACCGTAAAATACAATTTTTCAGGAACGTAGTAGTGAGTTGCATGAAAACATTTTATATATATATATATATATATATATATATTAACATATATCTGTTAATAGTGTTATATTAAGTTGGCAACAAGAATTCAAAAGTAAATACTAATGTCAAGTCATTCTATAGGCAGAAATTAATTAAAGTTGGCTTTAAGTGAATTTTTATAATATAGAAAGTTTTTAGATGTGATCAATCCAGAATATGGCAATTTAGACATCAAGAAAAGACTATTGTAAACAAATTAAGAATGTAAATATATGAATAATAGCTAATAGTTATCTGCAGTAGTAAACATATTAATATTACATTAAACTATAATTAATTACATTAATGTATTAATAATCATAATCACTAATGTTTACTGAGTTTGCTATACACCAGGCAGTGTTCTAAGGTGTCTTATATCACTTGACTTTTTGGTTTTTTTTTTTAATTTTTTAATGCTTTATTTATTTTTGATACAGAGAGAGACAGAGCATGAGAGGGGGAGGGGCAGAGAGAGAAGGAGACACAGAACCAGAAGCAGGCTCCAGGCTCTGAGCTAGCTGCCAGCACAGAGCCCGATGTGGGGTTCAAACCCACGAACGTGAGATCTGACCTGAGCCGAAGTTGGAGGCTTAACTGACTGAGCCACCCAGGCGCCCCTCACTTGACTTTTAGAATATAATGTGATGTAGATGCTGTATTGTTCAATTTTCTCTGACCAAGAGGCTTAGGCAATGCTAAATGTTTTTATAACATCCATGTAAATTAACAATAAGTTCATTAAAGCGATGCCTTGTAAGCACATTGAAATAAATTAGGCAAGACGGATGTTTCCTAAACCCTATTGTTATTCATCACTAATCCGGATGATCTTGAAAATAACTTTTATTGTGCATCTGAAGAAAATGAATATTTCTCCTCTCATTATTGAAACAGAGAGCTTGGGGCACCTGGGTAGCTCAGTCTTTTAAGCATCTGACTTCGGCCCAGGTCACGATCTCACAGTTCATGGGTTTGAGCCCCACATCAGGTTCTGTGTGATTCTGTTTCTCCTTGTCTCTCTGACCCTCCCCTGTTCACACTCTGTGTGTCTCTCAAAAATAAATAAATGAAAAAAATTAAAGAAAAAGGAAAGAAAGAAACAGAGAGCTCATTGCTCCCAGTAGCCCTGCTGCAAAATACGTATGTTCACCTAAGGAGAGTCGTCTGGAGCTAAAGTAGCAACATTCCAGAGTTGGAATGAAGAGCCCACATTGTTAAAATATGTCTAAGGAACTTCTGCAACTACTGAGATAAGGTTGTTGTCCTCTTCTGGTTGCTATGACTACATTCCATAAATGAGGGGCTTATCAGCAACAGAAATTTACTTCTCACAGTTCTGGAGGTGAGAAGTCCAAGATCAAGAAGTCAGCCTGGTGGATACCTGGTGAGGATCCCCTTTGAGGCTGGAGGCAGCTGACATCCTGGATGCACACTTGGGGGCAAAGGGAGCTGCTACCTCTCTGACCTCTTATAAGGGCACTGCTCCCAACTTAAGAACGCCACCTTCATGACCTAATGATCTCTCAAAGCTTCTACCTCCTAATACAAATCGCATTAAAAGTACAGGATTTCAACATACGAATTTCAGGGGGAAACACACATTCGGTCCTCTGTAACTCCTGAGTTTGTATAGCAAATCACAAGTAAAACTTCAACGGGTTCCAGAACTTCACTTTGCAGTGTCACCCAATTGCCTTTCTAGGTCTCACTGGAAGGGAGATATTCATGTTTGATTTTTATTGTATTTATTTATTTATTTTAATGTTTATTTTTGAGACAGAGAGTGAGTGGGGGAGCAGCACAGAGAGAGGGAGACACAGAATCTGAAACAGGCTCCAGGCTCTGAGCTGTCAGCACAGAGACCCAGGCGGGGCTCGAACTAGAACCATGAGATCATGACCTGAGCCGAAGTCAGACATTTAACTGACTCAGCCACCCAGGCGCTCCTGATTTTTATTTTTGACTCTGCATATTGTCAGTATCTGACATCTCGCCCAAAACACCAATGCGTTAACATTTTTTTTCCTACTTTTTCTCTATCTCCCCTTCTGCATCTCTGCAATTCATGAGGGGATGGATGAGCACGGCAGGAAGTACATTTGCCATCTTGGACCTTGTATTAAGGTGCTTAGGTTTAATTTATATTTCCATACCTCCTATTTAGTGGCCATCTTCATGGTAGTAGAGTCAAATATTTTCACGTGAAGGGAATTAGCTTCTTCTTTCAAGGGATCAACAAGTACTTCAGCGAAAAGGATGACCTCCTGTCTACTGACATTCTTTTGACACAGGCAAAAATCAATAAATAAACAAGTGGCAAAATACATGAATATAATAAAAGGCCAGAGAGTGATAAGAACTGTACAGAAAAAATTTAGAAGTGTAAGATTATAAAGTGTCAAAATGGAATTAAAGTACTAGATTAGAGAAAAAAAGTCCTCCACAGGAAGTTGATATTTTGAGCTGACACATGAAGTAGGAAAGCACCTCATTCAAAAATCTTGGGAAGAGTGTTCCAGACAGAAAAAAAACAGAAACTGAGAGAGAGGAGGGTATCTGTGGGGGTTGGGGTGTGTTTGATCGGTGGCATGAGCCAGACTCCTGGGATAAGGAGTCCTCTGTACCTGACAAACTCAGATCTTTTCCATCCCACAACCCCTTGCCAGTTCCATAGAAATCCCAAGACCTGGAGAGCCCAGGCTGCCTGTGGGAAGGAAGAGTGGTCCAGGCAGCAGAGGATGCGGCCATCCTCTGAGCTTCCCCTGATGATCAAGGCATTCCAGTCCATCCTCTTCCTGCCCGTCCATCTGGACCCACACATACTCCTTCCACCCCATACACCCAAAATCCACCACAGGGATGCTGTGACTTCCAACTGTGTCCTGTCTGCTTATGGGGGAACCCCATACTATACCCAGCCAAACTATGGCATGAATGGCTTTGGCTCATTCTCAAAAAGCATGAAGTTCACTGCACATAGAGCAATGTGAAGAAGAGGAGGAAGGGGGTTAGCAACAAGAAACAGCGATTTGCTCATATAGGCATTGATAGCACACAGTGCTTAGATTTCATTTTGGGTGTGATGGAGACCATTGGCATCTTTTGAGAAAGAGACTAAAATCATCTAATTTACATTATCAAATGTCACTCCAACTGATATTTGGGGAACTGACTGGAGGCAGGGAAATCTGTCAGTAGTGCATTTCAGTCCAGGTGAAAGAAGTCTATGACTTAATCCAAGTGTTAATAATATAGATGTTCTGTCATGGTCAGATTCTGTGTGTATGTGTTTGTGCTGTGAAGATAGTGTCCATCAGAATCATTAATAGATTAAATGAGGCAGAAAGGAGAGATAAAAAAGGAGTCAAAGATTCCTGCAAGGTTTGGGGTCTGACTATGAAATGTTGGGTTTGTGGGTTAAGATGGGGAAGACAGGATGCCAGTGGGCTCAGGAGTCCCACGAGGGACATGCTGAGTTCAGGTACCAGTTACAGACTAATGGAGAAGAGGGGGCGACACATGCCAGCACCCAGGGGCACACCAGGGTGGAGATTGGCACTTGGGAGTCATGAGCGCTGAGATCAGTGTGAGTTCATGACTCTGGATGAGATCACCTGGGGGCGGAGTATATACATAAGTAAAAGTAGAAAACTCGCTTAAGCCTTTGTTCCATGACAAAAGGTGTGATTTTTTACTGGAACATTATAGACAGCATTGATCTGACAATGGGGCCATGATTTGTAGCATATAGTATACATGTTACTGGAAAGAAATTAGAATGTTAACATCATCTGTGGTTATTACACAACCTTCCTGAAAAAGAAAAACAATCTTTTTTTTTTTTTTTTTAGTGCACATTGAAACATGGATATCTTAATGCCCCACAGGGTATGAGTCATCCTCAGCAGTGAGCTCAGTTAGAACTGAGAGGCTGGAGATTCACTTGTAAAAACTGGTAGCACAATTGGGAAGAAAAACTGCTCTTTTGAGTAAATGCTTTATAAAGGCAATTAAAGCAGAAAGATGTGTTTATGGGCTCTCCCCCTTCAAAATGGCTATAGATCAAATTTATTAAAAATGTAATTTGGAAGAGAAGCTGCAATATAGTAATAAAAATAAAAATGAAACTAATTTATCTTAGAAGTCTGTGGTGCTTTTAGCCCTAACCAACCCAAAGATTTTCTTAGTCAAACACTTAGAAAACTGCCTTATAATCCCGAAGTATTTTGAATAAAAATGTAGCTGTTGTATATATAGTCACATGAAGGATTCATTCTCACAGTTTACAACAGAAAATATAGATATAACTTATATATATCTAAAACTTAAAGAGAACAATGTGTAGAGACTATTTTTTTAATCTACACATAGAATCTGGTAAGAAAAATATATGCATTCTTCACACATATATGCATTCAAGAGGTTAAAAGAGTCAATCTTTGGGGCACCAGGGTGGCTTAGTTGGTTGAGCCTCTGACTTTGGCTAAGGTCATGAGCTCATAGTTTGTGAGTTCGAGCTCCACATTGGGCTCTGTGCTGACAGCTCAGAGCCTGGAGCCTGCTTCAGATTCTGTGTCTTCCCCTCTCTCTCTACTGCTCCCCTACTCGCACTCTGTGTCTCTCTCTCAAAAGTAAATACATTTTTTTAATTTAAAAAAGAGGCAATCTTTTTCACATATACTTAAATCAAAAATTTTACCTGTTTTTGCACTTGCTCTGTTTTTAAGGAATTGTTTTTGAAAGAAAATAAGCGAACACCTTTAGTTTAACAGGACATTCAAGATATCACATACTGTGAAAAATCAAATAATACTTTTTCTCCTAAGAAGATACTTTTTGTAAGATTAATTCTATTTTTGTAACAAAAAATGTGTGATGTGTTTTCAGTAAAAGAATAGGGTTCAAATGATTTGTTTCTTCAGAGAGTATCTTTTTTGATCACATTCCAGTTATTTTGATATCTTATAATGAAATGAACTAAATGAAAGCCTGTCTAACTTTGTGGGTTTAAAAAAAATTTTTTTTAATGTTTACCTATTTTTTGAGACAAAGAGAGTGAAAGACAGACAGACAGAGGTAGAGAGACAGAGAGACAGAGTGCAAGCAGGGGAAAGGCAGCAAGAGAGGGAGACACGGAATCCCAAGCAGGCTCCAGGCTCTGAGGTCTCAGCACAGAGCTTAACATGGGGCTCGAACTCATGAACCTTGAGATCATAACCTGAGCTGAAGTTGGACACTCAACTGCCTGAGCCACCCAGGTGCCCAAACCTATCCAACTTTGGAAAAGCTCCTCACAGGTAGAAAACTAGGCATCTTGCAGACACGCCTCAGTTTTATTGTATTCAGATAAAGATTGTTCCGAAGTGTTTGTGGGTACAGAAGCTGGCCCCCAAGTGGGATTAGCTGAACAGACTATTGGCGGGGGAAGGATGATCTTAACAGGACTGCGGCCCAGCCCATAGTGCCTTCCTGGCCTTTGCTTCAGCTTCTGTCTCCACGGGATTGGGCAATGTTCTGAAATGTAAATCCCCGCATTTCCTTTTATGCCTCTTCTCAACGTTCCTGAAGATTGCACTTCACTTTCAGACCTACAGGGTTGATCTTTATCTTCAGTTCATTCAACACAGAAAAATGATCATTAATAGCACACAAAGCAAATAATGATCTGAGTCTTTGTTATCCTATAGGCCCACCTGAAAGGCGATCTCAGAACAAGAAATGAAAGGTATTTATTTTAGCAGACTTTTAATGTGTGCTTGCCTTTTAAAGTCTGTAACACCATTGTATTTAAAATCATTCGAGGAGGGGCCCCTGAGTGGCTCAGTCAGTTGAGCATCCGACTTCAGCTCAGACCATGATATCATGGTTTGTGAGTTTAAGCCCCACATCTGGCTCTGTGCTGACAGTTCAGAGCCTGCAGCCCACTTCAGATTCTGTGTCTCCCTCTCTCTGCTCCACCTCCACTCACACTCTCTCAAAAATAAATAAACATTAAAAAATTTTAAATCATTAAGGGATACTTAATGTCTTCCCTAACCTGACATCTTGCTACTAGCCTGAATTACCTAGTAAGAACTATTTTTGATAACTCAGTATGTTTACTTGTTCATTACAGTTGTAAAGTACCATCCACTTACATCAGGTATTCGTAAGTTCAAATCTTGAGTGACAGTTATTTAGAAAAAATAATAGACAAAATGTCTACCTCTTTCTAATTTAATATTAGTCCATCCTACACATAAATTAAATTATGAAGTATGTTTCTAATTGATTATTCTCCAAATAGCACTTCCTAGGCACGTAGAGAGACAACCCAAAACATCCATTCCTTGTGGTTTTCCTGGTTCAGAACATGGCTATAACCATGAAACAAACAAGAATGCTTTTCTGTGCATAAAATTTGTAATTTTGCCACTAAAATTAGTGGAAGGACACTTTAAAAGAAACAAATAACCAGGTCTCCAGTCCACTTTATATTTTCAGCTATAAAAACATACAATAAAATCAGAAGGTTTTTTATGTGATTGAATAATTTTCCATCTCTGGTCAAAGGAGAGGAATAACTGATTTGCTGTGTGAATGTATTTCACCAATGTCCATACAGAAGTGACAGTTACCTACTGCACATACTGTATCCTTTTAGAAATGTAGTAAATTTAAAGCTTTTTATGAGCCTGTGTGAGGCTGTGTGAAAGCTAGAAAAATGGCATGTTGAAAAGGAGTTCATTTAAACTTCAGAGTCTGGCTGA
Organism: Suricata suricatta; assembly: GCF_006229205.1. Taxonomy (NCBI): domain Eukaryota; kingdom Metazoa; phylum Chordata; class Mammalia; order Carnivora; family Herpestidae; genus Suricata; species Suricata suricatta. Next base: position 16,928,573 of record NC_043708.1, on the reverse strand, counting down.
CGATGGAAACCACATCTTTGCCTGGAAGCAGTGGATCTATCTAAACGAGGGTGGGCTCGTAACCGGCTCATAAGGGGACACAACAGAGCCTCCTGTCTGCTCATGTTTGTGTGAAGTGTAAACTACATCAAGACTAGAAACTGCTGTAAGTTTCATTCTCCTTACTCATATAAACATGCCCAAACACATTTTAGATTAAATGGCAGTTACAAATTTTTTATTAAATGGTTACTCCTTCCCTCTCTCTTTTTCTTCTGTAGATATAAAGATATAGATGTAAACAGGTGTATCATAGACAGGGAGAGATATAAATGAATCATACATAGGTCATGAATGTATAGGTAAAGATAGATCAAGAATAGACCACAGAAATATAGGTATAGATAGCTAGAATGCAGATGCATAGGCCACAGATATTAAAACAGACCATTAATAGAAAGATCATAGATAGATTTAGATAATCTAAGACCATATAGATCCATTACAGAGCATAGATAAGTATAGATAAGTCTATGATAGAGCTGTACAATATGGTTTATTTATATCTATATATGTATAGGAGAGAGAGAGATCAGGACCGACCAACTTTCTCTATGAAGGACCAAAAAGTTCACATTTCAGGTTTCACTGGACATACGGCCTCTGTTGTAATTATTCAACTGTTTTGGGTTGTAGCACAAAAGTTGTAAGCAATATGTACATAAGTGAGCACAACTGCATTCCAATAAAATGTTACTTATGGACAGTGAAAATAGAATTTCATGGAATTTTTATATGTCAAGAAATATTCTTCTATTATCAATCATTTAAAAAAGTAGAAACTATTCTTAGCTAGAGGTCCATACAGAAAGAGTTCTAGGGCATATTAGTCCATGGGGGTGTAGTTTGTAACTTTTAAAAATATATATAATAACCATTTTTTTAAATTTCAAAGAATTCCATAGCTCATGTGGCCCATATCATCTGATCTCCCACCATCTCTTCAATAAATAAGAACTCTAGATAAGAAAATCAAAGTAGTATCAAAGTAGAGGACTTTTTAAAAGAGAAAGTAACTTTATTGCACAAATCGTAACACAGCCAAGATAGAAAAACTCACACCTCTACTTTAAAAGAAAGTCCACAGCAAGAATATATCTAGGCTAAACATTTCATTATATGTAAGTTAGGATGTATAATTAGTCAAAATAGAATTCCTGTATTTTCACAGTGTTGCAAACACAGTACAATATTAATTTTCACATCATATTTTATATGCAAACAAATCGGGTTTGTCTAAAAAAAAAGTGTTGCTTTCCTCAGAAAAGCTGTCTTGGATAATAAGAATTCCACTGAAAAATGAAACTTTCCATATGTGACAAATTTTAGGAATTTGAATCCAGGAGAAATGAAGGTTTGTCTCTGAAATACATGAATTTCAGATGTAACTTCTTAAATTAATGCTCAAAACTCTGAATGTCCCAATCCATCCGTTTCTACAGAGAACAAATGCTTCGATTGCTTTTAAGGGTTCATTGGGCATCCGGGTCCTTGATATAGTGGACACAGGAAGTAATTTTTCCCTTCAGTGCAGTCTAAATTCCCTATCAGAAAGCTGGATTTGTCAAGTGATTACTTCATGGAATAACGATGAATTTGGATTCTATCCAATCTTGATATTCAGAATGTTGCTGAGGTTTGCTTGTTTGCCCCCTTGCTTCTTTGTTGTTGGTGGAGACATAAAGGAGTCCACAACTGATACTGGAGCCTTCACCGGAGTCATTTCTCTTTGTCACTAAGAGATAGAAATGGGTCATTTAAGTGTACAGCTCCCTTGGGGGAACCTACTTGCCTGACTACAATCGTAGTGACACCATAGGAATTTCAGAACAACAACAACACCGAGCAATACAAAACCAAACAAAACACTGGGGGGACCAGACTTCATCTTTCCCTTTGCTCTCCTGCGATACGAGCAATCAAGGAAAAACAATCATTTCTCATTGGATGATGAAGTTAACGTCATTTTGTAACAAATCAATAGAACAGAAAGAGAGAAGCTGCTTAAAACACTAGTGTGAAACCGTATGTGTAGCCTGCATTTTATTTTATATTTATTTGTTAGTTTGTTTGCTTATTTATTTTGAGAGAAAGAGAGGAGGAACACATGCACATGAGGGGGGTGGGGGCAGAGAAAGGACAGAAAGACAGAGTCAGAGACAAAGACAGAGAGAGAGACCTGGAATCCCAAACAGGCTCTGCAGTTCAGTGAGAAGCCTGGCTCCAGGCTTAAACCCACAAGCCTCGACATCATGACCTGAAGCTAAATCAAGAGTCAGATGTTCAACTGACTGAGCCACCCATAGCCTGTGTTTTCAAAATAAATGGATTGTGTGATTAGAGCAACCACTTTTGCTCACATTAAAAAGTGCAATACCTTTTTAGTTTTTTGGCTGGGTATTTATCTTTAAAAGATAAGAAGATACAGTTCACAGAGGAGGAGTCTTGCTTTCTCCTGGGCGTCTTTGAACACCTAAGTATGCCATGATAAGCTCTGGGATCAATTATTTCCTTCTAACCAACGTTCTGATATGGCTTACACAGTGCATATATAACAATTTAAACCTGAAAGAGATGAAAAACAAGACCAAGAGAACTGAAATTGTGTAATGTATTGGTAAGCGTCTAACATTAATTTTGTCTATTAGCAGTTAGATTAAAATTTTCCAGTGAAATAAACAACTTCATGGGGAAGTTCCTGCTCGTACTAATGAGCCAGGACCACTCTCTTCATACTGATTTTCACAGAATTTCTTGGCGAAAACAGTGTTTTGTGAGCTTGCTCTGTGACACTCACAGCACCTCCTCACTGACTACAATTTGATGTAGAAAATGATCTTTAGAAAAGGACTCTGGCCAAGAAATTTCATCAGAGCATCACAGAAATGTCAAGATCCCATTATTCTATAATTGGTGTTTATAACACACCTATAAACATCTTTACCAATATCACAGAGTGAAATTTATACTTGCTGGTCAATCTCCAGGTAAATCCAGATAAAGCAATCCTAGCTTGGCCTCGGAAGTGTATCCACTCTTTCTAGAATAAAAGCTGAGTTGTGTGATTCTGAAAGAAAAATTGTAATAATAGTAAATACCAACAACAACAATATTAATGATTCATTCCACAAATATGTATTATTCAATACCTATTATATTTTCATCAATATGAATCATAAAACTTACAATAATTGCATTATAATTGATGACTTTTGAGAAGATATGTGAATGCTACTTCTGCTTGCTGGGTGTTGGCCATGATCATGGTGTCCTCCACAATATTTCACCACAGTCTGTTCTTATAACTCTTGAACCATCCATGAATTGTTTAAGAAGTGGTACTGATGCTATGGATGTTGCTGGAAGCCCAGTTGGGATCTTGCCTTCTTAGAGGAGGATTTACCCATTATTACAGTAGAAATTGGTATTTATGGACTCATTTCTGGTTGAATGAATGTTGTCAGCAAGTGGAAGCAAGTTTGTCAAAACGAGGCCCACATGTCCTTGGGTCTTACCATGTCAGCACCTGCAAAGCCAATTCCCAACTTTCAGTGCCCTTGTCTCTTGTCCCACCATAGGTACCTGTCATGTCCCGCCCCCGCCAGCAGGGTGGAAAATCCTTTTGGGTTCTTTTCCTGAAGGAGGGAGAGAAAACAGGGCAGGAAGGGGGACACACAGAGAGTAAAGACACAACACACACTTTCGATCAATCCTCTTCTTCTTATAGAGAAAACACCCTATCTTATAAAGGTTTCAAGGTGGGAAAACAAGGCAGCTGACCTAGGTCGGTTGCTAGGAAACAGGGTTAAGGGATTAAAGCTAGGGTAAAAGAGGAACCAAATTAAAGTGTTTTAGCACAGCACCTGAGGGGCTGATACTACCCTGCCTACAGGCGGTTGATCTTTGATCTTCTGACTTTTCCTGACAGGGAGTGGCGCTCCCCTGCCAATTTGCAACTCCCCACAGGGAGTGACATATCCGGCTAGTAAATGGCCAAGCCGCTGAAATCTTTGCAGCTCCCAACAGGTACCCACTCTGTCTGTGGCAGTACCAGGAGAGGAAAGTCCCCAGATCAGCTTTCATCCAGTGACTGACAGGAGTCGGTGTCAGGCAGGGACAACTGCCTCACCCCTCATTTGGGATGACTGAGCCTTACATGATGCATTGGCTCCTAGAGAATCCTGTGAGGGCGAATCTTGCTTAAACTATATGACAGCCACTCGTTAAAGGTTGTTTGGTGAAATGGAGTAACATGAAGAATCATTGTTTAAATCAGAGTCTGTACTCCCTAGCCCTAAATATTTTTCCACCTTCCTTCTATACTTTGAAACCATTTTAAAGACCTCAAATGAGAATTTTCATTCCTTCTATCACTCAAAAGGGATGGAGTTAAAGGACATACTATCTATTAAAATATATGGCCTATATTAAATCCTTAAGTTATTCTGGCCCTGGGGTCACCAAATAATTATCATTGCTCCAGCAATACTCTGAGAATTTCCATTAATTCTTTAATTTTCCAAGACTTCAGGGAGCCCTTGATTTCTGGAATTCCACATGTAACCCTAGCCATTGGTATGCTGATTCGGGCACTGATATAAGGTGAGCTCAGAGAGTCAGAAAGTCCTAAAACATGTAGATAGGCTAAGCACTTGAGTGCATGAGAAAAATGTGAAATAGAAAAATACATGTCTGCTAACTTATTCTACAGCATGCACCTTCCTGGCATTCACCTCCTCCACATGGAGAGAAGAATGCACCTGCCAAGTGCAAGACACCAGCTTCAAGGAAGCACTCACTTTCAACTACAATAGCCTGAGGCTCAAACCTGAACTAGCAGTACCATCAACTATGGAAAACAAAAACAAAAACAAAAAACAGAAATAACAATGACAATAGCAATAACAAACCAAGCAGGAACATCAAACAACAAAAACAAAAAGAGACTCCCAAGTTAGATAGGACTTTATAAAATATCAAATGAGTAGTGTTTTTCAAATCTGGAGTGATGCATGTATTTGGTTACAATGAAGATATTTTCATTACCACTTTTAGTTTGCTTTAATTTATTTTATTTTTGTTTACAAACAGTATCAGAAAACTGGGTAAAAAGTTGCTCACATACCATGAATAATAATATTCATGAACGGTGAATAAAAAGAAACTATTGACACAGAAAATTATTGCTGTTATCACACGTCATTGAATTTCACACCATTTTCCTATCTGGGCCCTTTTAAAACAGTTTTTATTTATCTTGTATTGATTTTTATTAATTCCAAACCTCCTTGGGTTTTTATTTCCTAAAGACAAGGATCCATCCTTAAGTAAGAAACTAAGAAAGCAGATATACAGCCCTGAAATTTTTTTGCTGGCATATAAATGCCAGATTGTATACATTCATTTAGTCACTGAAAATTCATACAGTGAGCACTAGCTTTTGCCTAGCCATGTTTATATTTTCTGGGTATACCCTACCACCTGGATATTGACATGTAAAAATTTTTAATGCAATAAATATGCTAAGTTTCAAGTGTAAGTAGAAGGTAAAGTGTGGCCAGAAGGAAAGAGTGGTCAATTGATCCTGAATAATAGTTCACAGAAGAAGTAATAACTTGTGCTCAGACTGGAGGCAGATGGAGATATTCATGAGATGTGGAATAGGCAAGAGGGCATCCCAGTTAGAGGAAAAGGTGTGAGCAAAGGGGTGAAACGAACAAGTGTGTTCAAACAAGTGCGTACAGGAACTGGATACTCATCGAGAATCAAATGAACATCAAATGGAAATGTTTGGATTGGAAGAAACTAGGAAGTATAAGCATATGTGTCTGGGATTTTATCTTATAGTTAATGCGTAACCAGTGAAGATATTGGGGATAGGGTAGCAACAGTGGAATAATAACATAGTATCAACTTTTGGGAAGGGTTTCTTTGAAACCAAGGAGAAACGTAAATAAATAAGTGTGTGTGTGTGTGTGTGTGTGTGTGTGTGTGTGTGTGTGTGTGTTTGAGTTGTGCCCATGTGGCTCAGTTGGTTAGGCATCCAAGTGTTGATTTTGGCTCAGGTCATGATTTCAAAATTGGTGAATTCAAGCCCCTCATCTGGCATTGCACTGACAGTGCAGATCCTGCTTGGGATTCTCTTTCTCTCTTTCTTTGCCCCTCCCCATTTGTGATCTCTTTCGCAAAAATAAATCAATAATTAAAAATTTTCTGGTATAATTTTTAATTATTGATTTATTTTTGAGAGACACAGAGAGAGAGAGAGAGAGAATGAGCAGAGAAGGGGCAGAGAGGGAGGGAGACACAGAATACAAAGCAGGCTCCAGGCTACAAAATAAATAAATGAACTTAAAAAAATAGATGTTTGATATGTAAAATGTTGCAGGCATGAAGGGTGGAAAATGGAAATCACGTCTGTCACATATATTCCAGCCTCCATAAACATACAAAGTTTAATCATACATATTTCTGGGGCACCTGGGTGGCTCAGTCAGTTAAGTGTCTGACTTCGGCTCAGGTCATGATCTCACGGTTTGTGAGTTCAAGCCCTGCATCAGGCTCTGTGTCGTCAGGTTGGAGCCTGGAGCCTGCTTCAGATTCTGTGTCTCCCTCTCTGCCCTTTCCCTCTTTGTTCTCTGTCTCACAAAAAAATAAACATACATATTTCTATTAGTACTTAGAAATATGAAACCAAGGCTGGTAATGACTGATAGCAATGACAGAGAACAGAAAATCCACAGAAAAAGAGAAACTATAAACCTTGTCTTGTCACATGGGCTCTGATCTGACCAACATTTGTCTCAGTGGTCCCTTGTCCAGCTTGTTTTACACTACTTACTTCTCTACACTTCTCTACATAGGAAAGATGAGTACTTTTAAAACGTTTTATTTTATTTTCTTTTATTATTCATTTCATTTTAGAGAGAGAGAGAGAGAGCACTAGTGGGAGAGAGCAGCAGAGGGGGAGAGAATCTAAAGTAAGCTCCATGCTCAGCCAGAGTTCTGTCCCCTAACCCTGGGATCATGACCTGACCAGAAATCAAGAGTTGGACTCTCAACAGACTAAGCCACCCAGGTGCCCCAGTGAGGACTTTTTTAGAGCTGAAATCCAATTAGAGATATAAAGATGACAGTGTTATTTTCATAAGATGCTGCTGCCATTAGGGGCTGTGTACTCATGCATTTAATTATTAGCTGTTTACACTTCAAAAAATTGGACTTTGCAATCACTTGTAAGCCAATTGCCTCTGCCATGACTGGACCTGGGGGATGACAAAAAATCTTTAAATTCCCAGGCTCTGCATCTGTCACTAATAATTGTAAACCAAATAAATGGCATTAGAATGTGTATTACGCTTTCAACCTGACTTTACATCTGAAGCGCTTCTTATATAAGCTGCCACATAGTCCAATGATGAGCAATTACAGTGAATCAGATTCAGTACCAAATATTTTCCCTTTTTTGACAGCAGAAGGAAATGTCTTCCCCACTCTGAACATCAAATACATCCATGAGGGCCTGACTAAAACAATGTCGTCAAAGGGGTAGGCATCTCGTCAGGAAAAGCACAAAATGAATTTTAGTCCATGGCCTTGTTTGGGGATAAAACTATGAAGGAAATAAAATCCATTTGTCGGTGGCTGCGAATGAGAATATGGGAGATATTTACACCCAGCCTCTGTCTCTCCTTCTCCTCCATCATCTCTCTTACTGCCAGTTTAATTGTCAACCTGTCTCTGGAGTTTCATACCTTTCCCAAATGTGTTTCCCCCCCTGCCTTATCTCTTCAAAGCCATCAGCCACACAGCAGATTTGTAATGAACTCGCTCTCTGCCAAGGCAAGAAAAAAAAAAGTGACATCATTTTCGAAAAGGGGAGATCAGCACTTTAATCTCAGTGAGATAGAAAGGAGAACAAAGGGAAAGTCTGGCAGGGCTAACAGGGAGAAAGGATGGGATGGAGCACACGCTCTCTTTCCCTCTCTTTGCTTTGTACACCACGCTTTAGAAATTTGGAACCCATTTGTTTTCCATTCTCATTGCATCCTGCTGGCTGTGCAAGGTCTGGTCTGGACACGATTACCAAGAATAGGGTGTGGCGTTCTCCACCCCGCCGTTGTGAGTTTGGTGGAGTGGGGTGAGGGTGAGAGGTTTAAAGGCTTATTATAGAGTTTCAACATTGATGCAGCATTGTAAAATCTGGAGATGAAGTAGCTAGCACCTGAATCTGATCTAGCAAGTGTATTCTGGTTGTAGCTAAAACTAAATCAGAATGAGAAGAGATGACCATAGAAGGTAGAAGGGGCAAGCAATTTTTTTAATCACTACTGATCCCATCAGACTAAATTGTAGCCGTGTGGATCAAAGGTAATGTGGGAATTAGCACTGAAGGCTCTGAGGCTAAGATATTAAAGCAGCTGTTTAGAATAACTTGTGATATCGAATCAGAATTATTTTGTAAAAAAAAATTATAATCCTCTTAAATAATCAAGCAGTAAAGAAATGTAGGTTCTCTCCAGTTACCATGCTTCTAGTTACCTTGGGGCCATGTGCAGGAGATTATCAAACATGGTCCATTTGTCAGAGAAATGTGATGAGTCACCCTTGATAAAAGATAGCAAATGTTTTTTGTTTAAAGTGAAGCTTTAGAATTAGACATGTGTGTTGGGCATGAATCTCCCAAGCCACAAGTTCAGGTGTGCCAAGAATGTAACTGTTTAAAATTTTTTCTATTAGTTTCTGTCTGGAAACTTTGTTTCTCCTGTTATCAAGATCCCAATCTTAAATCCATTTTTGGAAAACCCAGTTCAGTCCAGATTTTGCCTTGCTCTTACTTCTCCATGTTGATCCAAATTTCATGAGTTTTACTCAGTGTCCAGGTCTTTTTCTCAGTCCTACCTACAAAATCCAGTGTCTACTAAAGTGTGCATCACTCCATCTGGTTTCCAGTCAGCTCCTCTTGTCTCTCGCCGGCAAGGTGTTCGATTTCCCATGGTATCACTGGTTGTCATTTCAGAAACTATTTGGTGTCACTGGGATCACTACCATGAAGTTTATTCAGCTCCTTTGGCCATTTCTCCGTTACGTTCATATCCCTCGTCATATTGGGAAACCACAAGAAATCTCTAAATGCTCTTCTGTCCATCTTATGTGATAAAAGGAAACGTGGAGGGCATTCCAGAACTCTGCCCAGATTGAGCAGGCTGCATTTTCTACTCTACTGGTGCCTTATCACTCTAGCATGGCAGTAGATGGGGGGAATGATGCCTAACAATACTTTGCCTCCCACATTCCACCCAGCAAAGGAAGGCATTGGTCTGTGGATGGTCTGTTGGCTCTAGGTCCTCACCAGCAATCTGGGATGTGCTCCAGAGAGGGAAGGTATAGCTGGATTCAGAGCTGTTCTTCAGACATCCATACAGCCATCTCATTTCACTGTTTTCCTCGCTCCCAAGCCACAGATTTTGTCTCCTTTGTGATCACAAAAACAAAGAGAGATGTCTGTCTCCAATCTAATTACTTAAAACCTCAGTCAATCACACTCATGGTTTTTAACATTGAAAAACTTGAAACTTGCAATCAAAACCAAAAATGTTGGGGGCTCCTGGGTGGCTCAGTTGGTTAGTTATCCAACTTTGGCTCAGGTTATGATCTCATAGTTCATGAGTTCGAGCCTTTCATCAGGCTCTGTACTGACAGCTCAGAGCCTGGATCCTGCTTCAAATTCTGTGTCTCCCTCTCTGACTGCTCCTCCCTTGCTCACACTCGGTCTCTCTCTCACACAAAAATAAGTAAACATTAAAAAAATTAAAGAAAATTATATTCCTTAACTATTATCTCTTCAGTACTTTTTAAAAGTCTATTTTGATGATAAAAATGAGTTTTGATCTTGTTTGGTTTGTTTTTTTTTTGGCATTTCTGCTAAACATATATACCCTAAATGATAAGTATCATGAAATTTCAGGGAAGTATCACATGCTAATATTTCAAAATACTATCAATTCTATGTTTCTTTCCTGCTATAAATATTTGCCTACCAAAAATAACATATGATTCTTGCTTACTTGTCCTGCTCCTTCCAAGAAAGAGAGAACTTGGTCTTTATCTTTAATCCATTTCTCCAAAACAATAAATTCTACACAGAACAAAATTGAGTATATATTCAAAGTACAGTATTTTTTACTGGGGTCCTCCAAGATTCTGTAGATAAATCTTCATGATGAAGTAAAACTATATAGCCAAAAGAATCCATCCATTGGCTGGATGGACTTTTATAGACCAAGGCCAATGTAGAAAGGGTTTTGTCCAGACAGAGTCCAACTGAAATTGTCAGAGCTTCCTAGGAATGTGTCCTAGGAGACACCAGAGTTATTCTGCAGTTATCAATAGGCACTTGAGTTAAAAGGTCATGTGGACCAAATAGACACCAAGTTTGCATGTGAAAAACACATGGACCCAGTTGAAGTTAAGAGGAAGTGATAGGGAGAGAGAAACAAAGACCTAGAGCAAGGGAAAACAAATAGAGGCACAAAAATTATGACAGAAAAGTAGAGGTGACAGACTATAACTGATATATTTTTTAAGAGAGAGACAGAGAGTGAGTGAGCAGGAGCAGGGCAGAGAGAAAAGAAAGAGAATCTTAAGCCGTCTCCACACCCAGCTTGTCGGGCTTGTGAGATCATGACCTGAGCCAAAATCAAGAGTTGGAAGCTTAACCGACTAAGCTACCCAGGCGTTCCGACTGGTGTCTACTAACAACTGCATTTCCTAGCTCTTTAGCTCTCTTTTGGGTTATTTTTCTCCAATGAATCTATCAGTAACCACTGTCCTCTGTACTATACATCTTTATTTACTGTCTGCTTATATACATTCACACAAGATTATAGAATCCATAAGAAAAGTGATTTTTAGATTTTGTTCGTTGGTGTATCTGCAGTTTCTAGGACACTGGTAGGGATTTTGACAATATTTGTTGCAGGAAAAAAAGAAAGAAAGGAAGAAGAAAAGAGGGAAGGAGGGTAAAGGAAGAGGGTGAGAGAATAAGAGGAGAAAAGCAAGAGCATGATACAAATGTCTTGCTTGGTCTTTCTCTGGACTCCGAGACCTGGTTGCACTTCCTGCTCTTACATTCCATAATTTCCCTTTTTCTTTCCACCAACTCCATTTTCTTGACTTGAGCTCATTTGAATGTGTTTCTTTTCCTTGTAACCCTGACAACAACACAGATGGTGAGTGAGCCTAGTCTGTTTACTGACTTCTTTATTTCAGGTGAGTAGCAAACTTTCTCATCATTAAATCCCTTATACCTCACATAATACCTGACCACACAATACCATGAGCTTGTTGGAAGAGCATGACTTGGGGTGCTGATGCAAATCTGAGCAGGAGATGGTACAGATAATTAAGGAGAAAGATAATATACAACTGTTATATCCAAATGGCGGAAGACCTGGGAGCTGAGGAAACAAGTGATCTTTCCTCATTTACTGGCATGGCCTTAAGGGAAGTAAATAGTTCAGCGGTGGTCTCCTAATGATAATGAACATATTATCAGAGCACTTACTAAACACGCAGGTTACAAAGTCCAACTCCCCAAAATTCAAATCCTATCAATATGTGTTGTGGGCCAGGCATCTGAATTATTAACCAAGACACTAGATGATTCCTGCCACCAGGTGACCTAAATGTTTTTCCCTTCCAAAATTCACATGTTGAAATCCTACTCCCCAAAGATGACAGTAGTAGGAGGCAGGGCATTTGGGAGGTGCTTCAGCTGCATTAAAAAAGTGATCACACTTACAGCCTGATCTTGGACGTTTCAACCTCCAGAAAGGTGAGAAAGAGATTTCTGTTGTTTCTAAGCTACCTAATCTGTGGTATTTTGTTATAACAGTCCAAACAGACTAAGACAATACCAATGCAAGAAGTTCTTTAAATAAATATTGGGGATCAAAAAGCTCTAATTTGATCTGTAACACTCAAGGTGCCATGTTCCCAAAACTCTAACAATGGCCCCACTACTGAATCCCATCTCCCTCTGAATCTTGCCTACTTTTAGACATTCAGAAATTAAAAGACAGAGTATAAGAGTGGATGGTATGGAAAAGGTGAGGATTGGCTGTTGTATTGGTGGTGGTGGTGATGGTGGTGGCGATTTTTTAATTACCTAGACGTTATGTTGAATTTCTTGTATAAAATATTCTACCTTTAGAGCTGCATGGGACAGTTGCAAGAACACCAATTGATTAAGGTGTTATCAACACCTGAGATATCAAACTAGTGCTGTCCTGGTCCACACTCCCTTCTATCAGGTTCCAACAAATGGTATTATTTTACTGCCTTCCTCTCTATCAGCAATCAGAGCTATGGTGCATTTACTTGCAACTATTAGCCTCAATTTTTCAGAAATGGAATATGCTTTATGCGGTATATTAGACCCTTTCAGAGGCCCCTGGGAACTCTTGAGAACAAGACAATACAGTAATGAATTTAATGTATATTTTGGGCCTTGATGACTATTTTGATTCAAGACCAGGAGGGAAGGGCATAATATGAAAGTTGGAAACCCACTAGGACAAAGGTAAATTTTTATAACCCCGTCCAATAAGGTCCCCTAGATTGGTGGTTGGATCTGGTGGAAAAATAAACGTAGGGTTATAGGTGTTACTTATTATATCACTACTTTAAATCCCTCTTCTTGGACATACTCAGATCCCAAGTCTTTCCAGGTGATTTCTGGTTCTTCTCCTAAAATAAGATCTCCTGAGAGGAAAGAGTTAACTCTGTTTTCAGAAGGTTTTGCCTGACTCTGAAGAGGTCATCCCTCACAGTGGTCTGCCTACTTGATGAAAAGTAGCATATTAGGCTTCTAGACAGAGTTATGAGAGAAAGATCAAATAAAGAAAGAAGTACCTCCCACTCACAGACTTACAAAATATATAGCCTTTTGCAAAATGTACAAAGGAGGATTCATAGACTGACAAGCAGTTTGGTGTTCCCAAAATACAGTGTCTCATGTAAGAACTTGAGAAGATAGAAAACCCAGTTAAGGCAAAGCCATAAAAACAGAAGGCAAAGTGAATTCATTTTGTAATTTGTTTTATTATCACAGGATTTATAGAAAGCAGTTCTACCTATTGCACAAATCTTTTTTAGTTTTGCTCCCTTCCATTTTTTATTTCTCCTCTATTTTAAACTTTCAATGATAGGTGGTCTTGGAAAGTGCTGAATTAAGACTTAGAGAAGTCAAGTCCTATATATCTGGCTGGTCCTATAGCACTAAGTCTCACAAACCTATGCCCCACTTTTGTCTGAGAGACTTAAGACCAAAAGGGTAAGCAACGTATACTTACAAACAGTCACAACACACATGTCCACATATGGAGACTGGACAAAAACAAATACACACGTACTGTTACTCTTCTGTATTTTACTGATTTAGTTAAAGAAAGCACTGTTGCACCTCAACACATTCTTCCTTATACCCTATCAGGATGCAAAACCAAGGTAGGATTTATTTTTTAAGAAAAGGTGGGAATTATCTATCTTGCTTCAGTGGCACGCAATAACAGATTCTCCATCATAGTATATTAGGAGACAATAATATTTTCATAGACTTTTTTAGATTTTACATTGTAGTTTTACAGCCATCATGTATCCATTCGGTTTTAACTATGTTAAGTTTTAACTATGTCAAGCCCTGCTATGTGCCAGGCATTGTTCTAGGCTCTTGCATTAGATTGTGAGCAAAGTGTTCATGAAGATTATATTCTAGAGAATTGTATCACTTGAGACTTCCAGTAATTCTGCTATGTACTTTATTTTGAGGGAAACATGACTTGAACCCAGATTGTAATCCAAAACTTCTGCGGGTTTACTGGACTATGATGTTTATCTTTCAAAATCTAATCAATAAAAATAGGGTAATTTATAACTACTTCAGTAAATATCTAATCTATACTAGGAAACGTACAAGTATACTAATCAGTTTAGAAAAGGACAAATGACTTGGAAGGCCAAATTATTAACCTAATTAGTAAACTCAAGAACTCCATGAAGGTACTCAGAAATGACCCAAATAACAGTAGTTTAGTATCTATAGAAAGTACAGAATATGACTTCACATATTCTTCCATATAGTTCTCTAATTAATTTGTTTGACTCTAAGTTAAAGCTGGGATATCACATGAGAAAGGATTTCTGTTTCCCGTTACAGGTATACTTTAGTTGGTTTCCACCTAAGTGCAAATCTGCTTCTTATTTTAACCAAACTAATTGGCATTACAGCTCTCATTTCCCTTTTAAAAAGTATTTTCCATTAGATTTAGTTTTAAATGTTTTTCAAATATTTATCACATTAGATTCACATCTCAAACTTATCAAGTGGAAATCTCCAGCCTATCCCTAATTTACTTTTAGTCATGACACACAAAGAACCCATTTCTATCTTATTGGTGACTCAGCTTGTGAGATCTATTTGGGATTTTTAGACTAATTCTGTAAGAAAGCTATTCAAATATGAACTAATTAGTGTACCACATACGGTAGCCCTAAACCCTTATGTTTTAAGTTTTTATTTGACTTTTATGAGAAGAGAAGCCTATTTGACTGTATTGAGACCAGTCATTCTCAAAATGGGTAGATTTTGGCTCATTTCCCCCTCTCTAAAGTTTTCTAACATTTTCTATGCTTTTACTTGTAATGCCAGAATAATTACTTTTCTTATAGTTGCCCAATTAGCATTAAGTCTTTAGTTTCTAACAACACAAGGCCCCATAGCAGGTATGTGTTTAAGAAGAAAAAAGACTATGACTACAGATTAATTGGGGAGGAATGTAGAATGGGAAAGAAAGATAAATTCCAAATATAACAGAAATGACCCCACATCACTAACAGTCCACAAATTCATTTAGAAATTACATATTAACCTTTAGGTGTTTTTTTTTTTCTAGAGAAAAATCCCATTGCTTTTATTTTCTTGGCAAAGTTTAAGCTAGATAGCATGGCTTTCCCCTACCCAAAGTGTTCAAACTCAAGAGAACTTTTCTTTTTTCTTTTTAATAAATATTTTTAATGTTTTTTATTATTTTTGAGAGCCAGAGAAAGACAGTGTGAACAGGAGAGAGTCAGAGAGAGACGGAGACACAGACTACGAAGCAGGTTCCGGGCTCTGAGCTAGCTGTCAGCACAGAGTCCAACGTGGGACTCGAACCCACAAACCATGAGATTGTGACCCGAGTCTAAGCCGGACGTTTAACTGACTGAGACACCCAGGCACCCTGAGAACTTTTCTTTATATTGAAAGGTTATAACTGGTAGAGAATTTATCAGATCTTAAGATGAGAACTTTATAATTACTAGAAAAACAGATGTACTTTTTAAGAACTCTGACCTTCTGGAACCTTATAGAGCACCACTTAGAACTGCGTTGCACATAGTAAAAGACTTCACCAGCCCACGCAGTATTTTCTATCAGGGCATCATGCCTTGGGCAAGACACGGGATAGTTTATCAGACAGGGCTCTGTCAAGAGAAAACAAACAAACAAACAAGCAAACAAAAAACTTCTAGTTATCTTAACACAAGAATTTGTTATAAATAATTGTCAACCAGATATTACAGCAATGAAAGAGAAAAGGAAGACATTATGGATTTATAAAAGCAATTATTCTTCCTTTCTAACCCAGGCTGCTTGAATGGCTCCTGCAAAAAAGGGTAGCAAGGAAGGCCATTCTGCCACCAATGTGGTAGTGACCAGAGAATACACCATCAACATTCATGACTGCATCCATGAGTGAGTTCCAAGCAGTGTCGCCCCTCAGGCACTCAGGGAGATCTGGATATTTGCTATGAAGGAAACGGGAACTCCAGATGTGAGCACTGACACCAGGCTCAACAAATTTGTCTTGACCAAAGGAAAACAGAATGTTCCCTACCATGTCTGTGTTCAGTTGTCCAAAAAATGTAATGAGGATGAAGATTCACTAAACAAGCTCTATATGTTGGCTGCCTATGTACCTGTCACACCTTTCAAAAATTGATAGACTGTTAATGTGGATGAGAACTAATTGCTGATTATAAAATAAAGGTATAAAACTGCAAAAATAAAAAAAAACAATTAGTGGGAAGAGCAACTACATCCCTAGGATTCAGGAAACAAATAGAAGAGGATAGTATTACTAAAATCTAGAAGCTTAGAGGAAGGTGTTATGGAGTTTGAACCCAAAGCTCTGCAGAGGGACCTTGGTTGGCTGGTGCTGGCACATCAGAAATTAGGAGGCAGGACCTCCTAAAGTCAGCACCCAAATTAGCTGGTTCTGTGATAAAGTTGAAAAACACTTAGATATTGTTTCTAGGATGTGAAAAAAAAACTGTAAAATAGCTACTGGAACCTACTGTCGATGCCAGTGGAAAGAGGAACTTCAAGGGTGGCCCTGGTAAGAACAACAGATTATGAACATGCCCCTTTTTCCTCCTCATACTTTCCAGCATCTGTCTTGGGCCCCCTGTTGGCAAAGCCTAACAAGAGCCAGCTGGCAACGGAGAAGTGGAGTTGTTCCAGGAATCACAAAGCAAAATATAGACGGATGGATTTGAAGCTGAGAAAGACAGCTTCTTAACTGCTACAGAAGGAAAACATCCTGTATTAATGCATCCATCACATACCATTAGGGTTTACAAAGCTATATGTGTAGTTCTATAACAGAGAAAACAATATTAGTAATTGCTATTGTACAATACCACCTATTATATACTAAGTTCTATGCTACATGCTATCTATGGCTGTCTTATTTAACTGTCCAGACATCTAATGAGAGAGGAATCATCATGAACCATGAACAGTTATCTAAACTGATTAAAATTATGACTTCAAGACAGAGGTTCCCTTAAGCTATCATGTGGTCCAGCTCTTTCTCTATAACCATATATGCTTTTGTTACATATATTTTTTTCTGTAGAAGAAAAGAGTTGAATTTATTAGTTACTCTAGATATCAGGGCCTTGAATACTATTTTGTTTTATTTTATTTTGAATCCAGTATAGTTAACATACAATATTATGTTAGTTTCAGGTGTACAATACCATTATTCAACAATTCTGTACATTACTCAGTGCTCATCAAGGTAAGGGCACTCTTAATCCCTTCCTCCTCTGTCACCCATCCCTACTCATCTCCCCTCTGGTAGTCATTTGTTTGTTCTCTATAGAGTTGGTTTCTTGGTTTGTCTCGCTCTTTTCTCCTCCTCTGTTTTGTTTCTTAAATTACACGTATGGGTGAAATAATGGTATTTTGCTTTCTTTTGCTGACTTATTTCTCTTAGCATTATACTTTCTAGCTCCATCCATGTTGTTACAAATGACAAAATTTCATTCTTCTTTATGGTTGAATAATATTCCATTATATATACATAAATATCTATTTTTATGTATATACATATGCTTACATATATATGTATAGATAGATATAAAATACCATGTCGTCTTTATCCATTCAGCTATCAACAAATATTTGTGCTGCTTCTATTTTTTTAGCTACTGTAAATACTGTTGCAATAAACATAATGGTGCATGTAGCTCTTCAAATTAGTGGGTTTTTTTTAATATTCTTTGGATAAAACCCAGTAGTATAAGCACATTATCTTAAAACCAAACCTCCCTAGCCAGTGTTACTCTGAGTTACCTGCAGCAACCAGGAAAGTTAGATGGGTTTTGAATAATTCCTTTATTGGAACTATAAGCCACAGCTTTGTACAAATATCATAGTCTTTTCTCCTAGTCATAATTTGAGAAAAAAATAGTAATACTTAAGGAGAAATAGTAGCATGCTAGAGACATGAATTGGTTGAGCTTAGAAGCACTTTGATTAAAATATATTTATTTTTCAATTCAAACAATGATGATACAGTTGATAAATTCTCTTAGCTGAAAATAAAGGAAGAAAAATAATTAACTCCTAGAAGAGTCATTAAGAGCCAGAACTTACAAGTGAGATTTGAAAGTCAAAGTGAGGCAATAAACTAGTAGTTAGCAAGGTAATAATTACTACTAATATCTAATAGAAAGCCATTGTATTATTATAGCATATGTGTTATTTAGATATATAATAGTTTATATACGTACTATTAATACATATAATATATATCCATATATAATAGTTATAATTAGTGTTTACCATCATCTCTATGCCAGTTTGCTTGATAAATAAATACACAAATATATGTAACTCTCCTTATGACACTATGCAATAGGCATTATTTTCATAATTTTATAGATAAGGAAGTCAAGAGCTAGAAGATGTAGAATGGAATTTAAACCCTGCTTTAACTGAATTCTAAGTATTTAACTTGTTCTACCTCCCACATGACCAAATGTTCTAAGGTGACATGCCAGATGCCAAGGAGAAGAACCAACTTGGCTTCTCTTCTTAATTCCTTGTCCCTTTCCCCCCAACCTTGCACAGGTACCCATGGTAGTATATGAAGAGAATGGGGCAAAAACTCACCTGCCTCATGCCAGGCCCCAACTCAAATCCCATCCTGTCTCCTACATCAATCACAGCTAAGGTATTGTCCATCTTCTTTCAATTATACAATATCCTAGATCTTCATGTTATAGCAATACTACACAAAAATATACAACTACCAACCATCACAGAAACTGTTGGTTTGATGTACAAGTAATATAAAAATGCTTATGAGTGATACAATCATTATAATTGGCAAGAGAGCAGAGGGGTTAAGTTACCCCCACCAGACTCAAATCCTGATCAAATTCTACTTACTGGTTCAATGGTGTTAGGCCAGCAATTTCACCACTCCAAGTCATACACACACACACACACACACACACACACACACACACACACAAGATGATAAGAGTCCTATCTCACATGAGTGTGAGGCTCTAAGAGCAGAATACATAAAAAACATTTAGCAAAGTGCTTGGAAAATAGTAATCACTTAACAAATTTTCACTTTTGCTAGTGGCAGTCATGGGTTTACATATAGTGTCACATCTTATTTTGCATTCTATGAAAGTTCTTTATGGGGCAAATCTAATATTTATGAGTCAACACTGGTATCCTTGGAAACAGATGTCTACAAACTGTTCCTGATATAGAAAATGCAATGGAATTAAGTCTTGTTCACTCCTCACATAGTGAGAAGTTAGAAACTCAAGGCAGTCATATCACGTGATGTCCTCCTGGGCACAACTTGAGTTATACATTCTCAATGACAGAACCTGAAGTCCGTAACACCTCCACCATGGAGCCTGCGTCACACTGTTTTACAATGCCTGTACCTGACACGATGCTATAAAGTGAATGATTTTATAATGAGTCCCCAAGCATTTCTGGTAAAAATTTTAAGAATTTATTGTATAAATCCAAAACGGAGCCTCCTCACACCTGGGTCCCACTGACTGGAATATGTTCAGCTTGCATGGGTTTATTTTTGGTTTATTTTTGTTTTTTTTTTTATTTTTTTTAGTGTTTTATTTATTTTTGAGACAGAGAGAGGCAGAGCATGAGCGGGGAGAGAGAGAGAGGGAGACACAGAATCTGAAGGAGGCTCCAGGCTCCAAGCCGTCAACACAGAGCCTGATGCGGGGCTCGAACACACGAATGTGCAATCATGACCTGAGCCGAAGCCAAACGCTTAACCGACTGAGCCACCCAGGCGCCCCAACATGGGTTTATTTTTGGAAGGCTTTTTTATTTGTTTGTTTTGCCTCCTCTTATCGTTATACTATCTTTACCATTTTATTCTAGCAGTTAGAAACTTTTTGTTACAAATAAGGAAATGCCAATCTATTGATTTTAGTTAACAAGAAGGACAGGTGATTTTCATGCATGACAGGAGACTGGAGATGGGTTTTTCCAGGACTGGCTCAAGACTCAGAGCTGTTGTCCGAGACCCAATCAGCTTCCATTCCTCTTTCTTATTATCCACAGCATGTGTTCTCAATCTCAGACAGCAGACATGTAAGAATGGTATCCAAAACATGCAAGGTAGCCAATGTTTTTGAATATTACTGGATAATCTACAGTCAAAATGAGGAGGGGAAAGGCTAAGTAACAAAAGAAACTAAGGTTAGTATCACCTCTAGCATAAAAAGCAGTATGATTGAAAGAAAGCCACTTAACGTTCCTAGAACTCTACTTGTTCATCGCCAAAATGAAAATAAATGTTCTTAAATCATCACTAAATACCTTGCTTCCCATCTGTCATTTTTCAGGCATTTAGTAATAAATAAATAATAATGTTAATAAGTATGGAGTTAAAAGAAGTGCATTTTAGTTGTTCATTCTTATGTACTTGAATATAATTGGACAGTCTAGGTTTCCATGGGAAGTTTAAAATCATGGTATTTCAAATAGTAAAAAGTCGGATTTGCCTGACGCAACCAAGGAACTTTGCCCTTCCTGTGTGCTGATGCTGCTTGGCGCATCCGGGCAGGCCTATATGTGAATAAGC
>NC_043708.1:16906350-16907954 GCF_006229205.1 Suricata suricatta | reverse complement strand
GAGAGAGAGAGAAAAAAATCAGGGGAATGGGGTAGAGGGAGAAAGAAAATCTTAAGCAGTCTCCATGATCAGCACAGAGCCTGTGGGGCTTAATCTCACTACCCCAAGATCATGACCTCAGCTGAAATAGAGTGGAACACTTAACCGACTGAGCCACCTAGCACCCCTTGTTACCATTTTAATAAATGACTTCACTTCCAGTTCAGAGTGCCACTCATTAATATGTCTTCCTGCCGCCAGCACTGCATCAACCAGAGGCTTCCATGGTATTTTCTGTAGATATTATTTTATGTTATTATCTTATCTGTTTTATCTTACCTTCTGCAGGGTGGTGGGGAGCTCCATTAGAATTTAACACCAGAAACTGAGGGGAATGGGGAACAGTGAAACATTTTCCTGGGTGCCATCAGCTTCAAGCATGTTCAGAATGCTGTTGAAATGGTTTTGCCATCACTGGAATGGTTGTATGGCCACATATCAGTCCTTCACTTGGGTGATTTGAAATAACTAAGGTTTCAGAAATAACAGAATGATACAATAGGCTCTCCTAACAAACTTAATCTTACCCACAATTATAATAAATAAATAAGATTTGTGTAATAGATACATTTATAATTGAGAATGAAGTCTCTGATCAAAAAGCAGTAATGACTAATTTCACATTAGCAGAATAATCCATTTGTCAGTTAAAACCTAACTCCCATGCTTACATTCCCATTACGCTGTTTATGATAACTGTCCAGAGTTTCTATTTAGTTATGATGCCAATTTGTTATTTCATGTAATATTAACAACTCATCACCTAAAATGAACAAAGAGCTACTTTTCTGAAAGTCTGAGAGTAAATACTGAATTATGGTTAACACCTTATAGTAATTCACTTTTTAAAAATCCCATTTCCTTCCTCAAGTCTGCCAATATTCAAAATAACTTCCATTGTAAACCTTACATGAAACCATTATTTCATTTTCTTTAATATGACTAGAGATTCCACTTAAACCAAAACCAAACTACTGTTATGTTCTAGATAAACTAAATAATCTATTGGCCTTAATAGGAGCTTACCTATTAAGACGAAAGATTAATTATTTGTTATTTATAAAAAGTCCTTGATGGGTCACATTTTCATAAATACTGAAAAAGAACTCTATTAAAATAATAAATTTTGGTCAATATTATGAAAATAAAGATAGGTGAATGAAACTATAGTTAATAGTGGACACATGTTACTGCATAGAAATCTAATTATTACAAATACAGTGCTTGAGAGTTAGTATTAGTTGCTTGTTTTTAACAGAGCTTATAGCCAGGCTTCTTAAAACAAATGCCCTTTGGTCTTCTTTCTTTACCCAAGTTTAAAAGACCCAAGTAAGTAGCAGAGAAGTAGCTCCAGAAAGATCTTCAACCAGCACTCTTCTGGCAGCTGGGTTTTCTGGCTCAGCCCTGGGGAAACTGAGCCTACAATTATTTCTAAGAAAAGATGAGTAGAACCATGGGAGAAGGAATTGGGTGTAAGAAAATTCAAGCAAGTGCTAGAATGAACCTGGGCAAATGAGACTTTGGTCTCTCACTGTGGAGTCCTTTTGTTGTTCTCTTTCACTCAC
>NC_043708.1:16817777-16906250 GCF_006229205.1 Suricata suricatta | reverse complement strand
CTAGCACTTGCTTGAATTTTCTTACACCCAATTCCTTCTCCCATGGTTCTACTCATCTTTTCTTAGAAATAATTGTAGGCTCAGTTTCCCCAGGGCTGAGCCAGAAAACCCAGCTGCCAGAAGAGTGCTGGCTGAAGATCTTTCTGGAGCTACTTCTCTGCTACTTACTTGGGTCTTTTAAACTTGGGCAAAGAAAGAAGACCAAAGGACATTTGTTTTAAGAAGCCTGGCTATAAGCTCTGTTAAAAACAAGCAACTAATACTAACTCTCAAGCACTGTATTTGTAATAATTAGATTTCTATGCAGTAACATGTGTCCACTATTAACTATAGTTTCATTCACCTATCTTTATTTTCATAATATTGACCAAAATTTATTATTTTAATAGAGTTCTTTTTCAGTATTTATGAAAATGTGACCCATCAAGGACTTTTTATAAATAACAAATAATTAATCTTTCGTCTTAATAGGTAAGCTCCTATTAAGGCCAATAGATAATTTAGTATATCTAGAACATAACAGTAGTTTGGTTTTTGTTTAAGTGGAATCTCTAGTCATATTAAAGAAAATGAAATAATGGTTTCATGTAATGTTTACAATGGAAGTTATTTTGAATATTGGCAGACTTGAGGAAGGAAATGGGATTTTTTAAAAGTGAATTACTATAAGGTGTTAACCATAATTCAGTATTTACTCTCAGACTTTCAGAAAAGTAGCTCTTTGTTCATTTTAGGTGATGAGTTGTTAATATTACATGAAATAACAAATTGGCATCATAACTAAACAGAAACTCTGGACAGTTATCATAAACAGCATAATGGGAATGTAAGCATGGGAGTTAGGTTTCAACTGACAAATGGATTATTCTGCATAATGTGAAATTAGTCATTACTGCTTTTTGATCAGAGACTTCATTCTCAATTATAAATGTATCTATTACACAAATCTTATTTATTATAATTGTGGGTAAGATTAAGTTTGTTAGAGGAGAGCCTATTGTATCATTCTGTTATTTCTGAAACCTTAGTTATTTCAAATCACCCAAGTGAAGGACTGATATGTGGCCATACAACCATTCCAGTGATGGCAAAACCATTTCAACAGCATTCTGAACATGCTTGAAGCTGATGGCACCCAGGAAAATGTTTCACTGTTCCCCATTCCCCTCAGTTTCTGGTGTTAAGTTCTAATGGAGCTCCCCACCACCCTGCAGAAGGTAAGATAATAACATAAAATAATACCTACAGAAAATACCATGGAAGCCTCTGGTTGATGCAGTGCTGGCGGCAGGAAGACATATTAATGAGTGGCACTCTGAACTGGAAGTGAAGTCATTTATTAAAATGGCAACAAGGGGTGCTAGGTGGCTCAGTCGGTTAAGTGTTCCACTCTATTTCAGCTGAGGTCATGATCTTGGGGTAGTGAGATTAAGCCCCACAGGCTCTGTGCTGATCATGGAGCCTGCTTAAGATTTTCTTTCTCCCTCTACCCCATTCCCCTGATTTTTTTCTCTCTCTCTCTTTCTCTCTCTCTCTAAATAAATTTTTTTTAAATGACTGGGTGATGACATCTTAAAAACTCCAATGGGGTGAGCAGAGGGTAATTTGGCCAAGACCTCATATAAAGGGTTTCAGTCTTAGACTTCTTAGACTTGTAATATTATCTCAAAATGCTGTTCTACCTTGCTATGAATTAATTAAATCTCCTTCAAAATTAATATATTGAAGTTCTAACCCATGAAGTGACTGTATTTAAAGATAAGGTCTTTAAGGAGGTAATTAAAGCCAGGTCATAAGGATGGGGTCCTAAACTCATGGATCTGATGTCCTTATAGAGCAGGGCACCAGGAGTATGCCCACTCAGGGGAAAGACCTTGTGAGGACACAGAAAAAGGGTGGCCATCTGCAAACCAGGAAGAGACGTCACACCAGAAACCAGCATTGATGGAACCTTGATTGATCTTGGACTTCCAGCTTCCAGAACTGTGAGAAAATACATTTCTGTTGTTTACGTCACCTTCCACTATTCTGTTATGGCAGCCCAGGCAGACCATTACATATCTATAATCACAAAAGATAATCTGACATAGTAAAAGATGTTTGTCATTCTTCCAATGCTTGTGCATTTGTAAAACCACTTTGCCTGAAGCCAACAATAACAATAGAAGAATCTATTGAATTTTTTCTCTTCATGAGCACTGTTCTATGCATTTAATTTCATAAAGTAATTCATATGATTATCTATTTTACAGATAAGAAAAGGAGTAAAAGACAGTGTAAGTAACTGATCTAAAGTCAAATGATACTCTGAATGTTGTAACCAGGACAGTGAGCTACAGAATAACATGGGATAAATCCTGTTTATGGGAATAACATGTTTATAAATCCTGTTATAATCTGGGGAAAAAGCACAAGTGTATCACTGCATATTTCCGTGTGTAAAGGTATTTCTTTAACCAATGTGAAAAATTTAAATTTTCCCCAATTTAATAAAGCTTTTTGGTCATAAACTTCATATTATATTGGGAGTCTCAAAAACAGAAAATAAAAGGATATTACTAGGAAAATGACTATAAAGATGTACTGAGTTATAGCCATTAAGTACATTTATCTAAACATGGGGGGAAATGCTTGTATTTGAAAACAATCATGATTTTTATATACAGCTTTAAAGTTGAATGCCAAAATTTTCTTTTGAAATTTCCCACAATGGGCTTAGAAGTCAACATCTTTCCAGGAGGTAGGAGAGCCACTATAAGCTTATTTTTAACTTGTCAGCAAGTAAAAATCTAACTAATGTTGATCTTTCTCTGACAGCACTTGCTTGGAAGGTTCCATTGCTTTGATTAATATTTAAACACTAGGGCTTTCAAAGCAAATTTACAAGCTGAAATTACTAAAGCTACAATAAATACGGAAACATGTTACTGCTTTATTTTCTACATGAGCTGAAAAGAGCAGCCATTAGGAATAAGCAAGTACAGAAGGAGGAACTTTGTTTTCAGTTTGTTTTTTCATTGACCAGTAGAAGTGTATACCATGGGGACACCTGGGTGGCTGAGTCAGTTGAGTGTTGGACTCTCGATTTCTGCTCGTGTCATGATCTCAAGGTTCATGGATTCAAGTCCTGCATCGAGCTCCACGCTGAGGGCACAGATCCTGCTTGGAGTCCTCTCTCTCCCTCTCTCTTCCCCTCCCCCATTTGCATGCTTTCTCTCTCTCTCCCTTTCAAAATGAGTGAATAAACATTAGAGAAAAGAAAGAAAAAAGAAATGTACAATATAAGGAGTAACCAGGTTGTGGTTTTATTTACTAGCTCTGGAGCTAGACTGGATGTGAGTGCTGGATCCAAAACTTACTTGCTATGTGACATTGAGCAAGTTATTTCTCCTTTCAGTCCCTCAGTTTCCTTACCTGTGAAATTGGGTAGCAAAAGTATCTATTTCATAGGAATTTTACACACTTTGAATGAGTTGCAGCATATACTGCAAAGGACAGGGCCTAGCATAAAAGAAATATTCTATATTTGCTGGCAATTAATATTTCCTATAAATATAGTACTTAAAAAGTCATGATTCTATGATATTCATCCATTAATTCAACAAATATTCATTCATTCAACAAGTATTTATTAAATCCATGCCATGGCCAGGACCTGGCTGTGGAGTTGAATGAGCCAAAGACTCATTCATCGTCTCTAAGTTACCACCATTGCAATGGATCAAACAGACAAATTGTTGGTAGGTGCTGCCTACTGAGCTATCTATTAGGACATGGACTTGGGACATTGCAGGTTCTGGAAAGGCTTTCTGGAAGGGTTATTGCTGGAGCTGAGTTTTGCAAGTTTGACGACTTGTTTGGTTAGAAGAGAATACAAAGGCAGCCATTCTTAGCTGAGGAAATAGCACAGCAAAGACAGAATGGCCTAAGGAGTTTGGGGAACGAAAGGGAGCTGTGAGTAGCTTATGAAGCATACATAAAGGGACCATGAGGAAATGAAGCTGAGAATTAAAGACTGATCCCATAATTTCTCCCAATTTTGAATCTTCTATAGCACCATGATGGTCCCTTTCATCGAGGACCATTAATTCAATTCTGACTGCAAGTAGGGAAGAAAAAAAATGCATATCATACCCTTGCCTCATTGTCCAAATTGGGTCAGCACTCTAATAAATAACCAGGTCAAAATCATCTTGGTCTAAGGGATATGATTACCTGGACATGATCCAGTATACACTAATATTGGAGCACACTAATCTCACCTGCAGTTGAAAATATTTTAATATGCAGCACAGAGATGGCTAGACAAGTGCTAGTCCAGAGAGCACCATAATATATTTAAAATTAAAGCTCCATATTAAGTAGTCCCATGAAGTATAATAAAATTTCACATCTGGTTACAGAGTACACATTGTCTAAATTATGGAGATGGGAAATTGCAAACTAAGTGTGAAAGCAGCTTCAACTAATGATAGCTATTTATGACCCAGCCTGTTCTTTTGATGCATACAAAATTATTGAGCTGGTGGCACACAAAAGCCTGAATAACTGCAGAAAGATTCGGGATGGGAGAAATATTTAATCATGCCAGTTTTATTGTAGGTCGGCAAGGCCATATCTTTAGGTGGGCCTAGATCAACAATATTAAAATGAATAATTTACCTTGTTCTGACTTGAAGCTGACTGACTGCTTTATGCCTAAGGAAGAAAAACACGGGGCTTTGTAACTCTTCACCCTGATTGCTTGTAATGCTCATCGATCTGAAACAAACAGTGAATAAATCTGTTCTTTAGCAACAGACGCAACTAAGGTGTCGATTAACAATGACCAAGCAGAGTTTGGAACATGATTACCATATCTATTCACTGACTCATACCCGGCTACTTCATTGAGAATAATAAACTAAAAATAATACTCTTTCAAAAAATTGACTTGCAAGGGACATTGCATGAGGTATTTGTAAGACAATTTTTTTCTGAGACTAAAAGATGAGTTTCTAATATCCCTGAATATTCAACCCATGCCCCTTCTAATTTTTCTTTCTTCCCTTAATGAACAAAGATCATAGAACAAGGTTTCATTTTATAGTTCTTTTGACAATTTGGACAGTAAACTATTTCCATTTAATGTTCATTTAATGCTAGAGGAGCTTAATTCAAGAGAGCAAGCTTATATTCTTAAAAAAAAAAAAGATAATCTCATGTTACTCTTAAGAACCAAAGGATAACAGCAAATGAGATGAGTTTTGTAGTCAATGACAGCTTACCAAAAGCCATTGTGGAATTAAAAATTCTCCTCTTCTACAGAAGAGGAAGCTGAGACATGCACAGCTTAGTAACTAAGCCACATACCAGACTTAGATATATCATTAGTTAGTGGCAAAGCGCCCAATCAAATCTGAGTCTGATGGACTCTATGGTTGTCATTAGTGCAGTTTACCAAATGTTTATTGCTTTTCAACTTCTGGGCCCACATAAGGTCGCACTTCCTTGTTTCTTTGTGGTTGGAGGGGATCCTGGGTCTAGTAGTAGCCAATTAGTTGCAAGCACAAAGACACATTCCCCTTGTGAATAAAGCATACAACTGCCACCACAAGACTGCCCAGAGCTCTTTCCCTCAGCCTATGCAATTGGCCAGGTTCCAGTTCGTGTCTTCACTGTCAACCAGAGTCCCAGAGAATCCCCAGCTAATATGCAAAGCAGCACTGGAAGAAAAGGCACCTTCCTTATTTGTAACTTCTGGGATTTGGAGTCTGTTGGTTTCCAAAACCCAGCTTCACCTACCCTAATGGATGAAGAATGCAAAGCCTTCTCCATAAAGAAACCCATAAACCAGGGATATGATCATAAAACCAGGTCACAAGGAACAGAGATAAAGCCTTGTGATGGAACGAAGAAGAGATTTGGACCTTAAAGGAAACACAAACTTCAGAAAGGCAATTTAGAATTCCAACCATAAACCAAGTGTGGAGACTGATATTTGCCTGGAAGTTTTGGAGAACCACAAAGAACCTTCAGAAAGAATTCAAGGTGAGTGTCAGAAAGCAACTGGAGCTTGAGAAATAATGAGCTACAGAGTGGAAATAGTGAAATGGGAACTTATTCAAAATATCTCTTCTCTGTGTATAATGGCCTATTTATAGATAACTGCATCTTTATGACCATAATATCCTTCTTGGAAATACTATACGATGCCAGGACCTCCACAACCTTTTGGATAAAGACATATTATTATGATCTCTTTTCTAATTGTTTGCATGTGTTTCTAAGATAGCATTTGTTACAAACTAAATATATGTGCTCTCTTAGGAACCTGCATTGGGCTATAAACCTTCTGGAGGAACATTTGGATGGGAAAATGCTGGCTTAAGAAAAATCTATTCCAACATGTGTCCAACAATGGCTTTCAAAGGAGGATTTTGGGAAATTCGGAGGGCATTTGTGTTGGACTTTGCATAGCCATTCAGGGTTTGAATGCCTTTGTATTGACTATTGGGAACTGATGAAGAACCATATATTTGGGATAATGATCAATGGAGAGACAGCATTGTAGAAAGTACACAGGGCTTTCTGTGATTCCAGACTAAACCTAAGGAAGGTTTTAGGTGTGATGAGAATGGATCTGGAGAATATGGCCAGTGGGAGAAAAAAAAGTAGAACTAGAGTTGGCTCCCCAAATTTACCTAGTCAATGGAGTGTGTTAGCAGAGGAGACAGACTACATCTTGGTCTTCTATTAATCAGTTCTATCTTGCTTTAACTAACATTTTCCTGATACTTATTATTTCAATATCTGGAGGCTTCACCTTTACTGTGAATTCTCCTCTGGAAGCTCTAGGTTGGGTTTGGTTCCCTTTCCCGGGGGTCTCCTTAATTCATGCATTCCACTATGAGTATATCTGGCATATAGCTTTTTAATTCTTAAGTACGACTGTGTCTGATTCTTCCACAAGACTGAAACACCTCTGAGTAAAGCGACTTCTCCATGTTCACCATTGTGTCTCTGATACTCAAGCAGGGATAGACACAAAGTAACTATCTCAAAGTTAGTTTATTAAATAAATTTTTAAAAAATAAAAAAATGAATAAACTTGAAACTAAATGACACAATGGTTGAAAAGGTAACACTGTTTTAGAAATAAACTTCAGGAGAAGTCCCATCTTCTTACATCATCAGATTGTTGCAAATGCCTTTACTATATAGTGCCACATTCTAACCTATGCCCCTGTTACTTGTCTTCAAATTGTCTCATTTGACAAGGATATATTATTGTCTTGGTTTTTTAGATGAAAAACTAAAGTCAGAATGGTTAGGTGCTTTAAGGGAAATAATCCTTTTAGGGACAAAGACATATACTTTCTAATCAAATGAGTTTATTGTAATAATAGCAAACCAGATGATTCTAAAGTGTGAGTAGTTTCTCCATTTCCCGTGATTCTAAATAATTCAAATTAACGTTCACACAAATTCCTAGAGTAAACATATTCTCATGACAGAGATGTATTCAATGTAATTTTGTAACCAAAGTGTAGTAATGTCTCTAAGACCAAAGATTTGGAAAATAGACTACATGAGCTCAAAACCAGCTCTACACAACCTAAGGCAAGATATTCGTGTCTCAATTTCTTCATGTGCAATATGGGTTGTACATGGTTGTTGGAGGGTTTAGTTATTGAATATCTATCAAGTACTTAGGGCATTGGTTACCACAGAGCCAATGCTTAATAGATATGATTTGTATCCTCATTAGAGCTATTTAAGTCAACAGACAATTATCATCAGTGTTACTGAAAACAGAATAGAAAAATTCTATTTTTCTTTTTCTTATAAAGTTTATTTATTTGTTTTGAGAGAGAGAGAGAGAGAGAATGAGCTGGGGAGAAATAAAGAGGGAGTGAGAGAATCCCAAGCAGGCTCTGTGACATCAGCACAGAGCCTGGTGTGGGGCTTGATCTTACACACTGTCAGATCATGACTTGAGCCAAAATCAAGAGTAAGAAGCTTAATCAACTGAGCCACCCAGGTGCTCCTAAAAATTCTATTTTTCTACATATTACTATAGAATTAGAAATTTCAGCTTTATCATGGAAGACCCTTCATGGTCCAAAAGGCCATGCATGAGCTGGCCCATCTTTGCCTGGTCTCTGAGTCCTACCCACCTTGAACCTGCTCTTCAGCTGTGTTGAAGTTTCTACGACTCTTATAAAGAAGGATGTCTCCAGGGGTGCCCAGACTTTGCACAGCTACTCATTCTATCCAGAATGCAGTCTCCTCTTCATTTGCTGTCCCTTTGCCTGATAAACTCCTTCCACAACTTTAGGATTAAAAATTGTCTGCTCTGAAAAGCCTCCAATGTACCACTTGCAGCCAAACCTGGCTAAGAGGCCCTTCTAAGTACTCCTACAGACCCTACACCTACCCTGTGATCATCCTTATTGATCAGAGTCTGCCCTGTGCTTGCCTGCCTCACCCAATGGACAGATAACAAACTAGCCGGAAGAAGGAGATGAGTCTTTTCATTCTTTTAGTTGTTCTATCTGGCACCACATGGGGACCATCAGAATGCTTAATAAATAGGTGTTGAATGAATAAACAGGTGAGAAATATCTTTCATGTGGAGTAGAGTATCTCTGCTCAATTGCTTAGAACAGTACTTCCCAAGCATTTTCAAATAAGGGTGTACAGTCCCATAGGAAAAAGGATGGGCAGTTTGTCCACTTGAGGCTAATAGCACAGGTCCCAACCAGCCTTGACAACTGAAAGAACCAATCCACAACACCCAAGCATGGACAGACATCTTCACCCTCCCTCCCCACCAAAAAAAAGAAACTCTGGCTCAGAGCACAGAATGTGACAACTCCTCCTACTTTTCCAGCCATCTTCATTCTGTCTTTCATCAGCAGGCCTCATGAATTAAAAAGCATTATTCTGCTTTAATAACTATGAAGGTGGCATGTTTGGTGCCATTGATTGGAACAATTAGAAGCTGCAGAGTCTAGTGCCCTGTCAGCTATGCAGAGATGAGCACTGGCATACCCTTGTCAAGTAACAGAATTTTTTCCTGATAAAAATGAGCTGTTAAGACCTGCCTTGGCTACACCATGGGGTATTGCCAGGATAATAACTCAGATAAACTCAATCTGAGATAAACAAAATTCTATACAAACATAGTAATGAATTGCAAATATATACTCCTAGTATGTGAAATGATGTTATCCATTGTGAGTAGGTTGGCTCTATAATTTATCTTATAAACCAGGGCATAAATGAGAGTGAAAGAGGATAGAAACAGGCAATCATCAACAGGGAATCACCAGGACTTTTTCAGGAACACCATCCCCCAAATTATAGTGAATATTCTCAAAGATGCCAGAATTTGAAATGTTTCTATTGTTGGCATCCACATTTTTGTCTATGCACTACTGCAACCTTCTTATTTTTTAATTTTTAATGTTTATTTATTTTTGAGAGACAGAGTGTGAGAAGGGCAGAGAAAGAAAGAGGCACAGAATCTGAAGCAGGTTCTAGGCTCTGAGCTGTCAACACAGAGCCTGAGGCGGGATTTGAACGCACAAACCACGAGATCATGACCTGAGCTGAAGTCAGCTGCTTAACCCACTGAGCCACCCAGGCTCCCCATGCAACCTTCTTTTTATATTTGGGGGACATTTGTCACCTATAGAAGGGAGCAAAGTAAGGTCTCTGTGTTGAGTCCTTCTTGACCCCACACCACTGCAGGTGAGGTATAAGCATGGCAACTAGGTCTCATCAGTCAAACGTTCTTCAACCAGACCAGGAACACAGGAGCAGAGGTTGCTCTGTATGCTTGCAGACAAGTTTCCCGGCAGCTGTAATAGTTACACTCAGTGTTCAGAGGAGGAAAGATACTAGTTTTAGCAGTGAGCTCTGATTGGCTCAGTGGTACAAGATGGGAAAGTCCCATGCCCAAAGATCATGGAATGTTGTCTTCAAAGGGCCAGTCTCCCAGGCTGTCCTTCCCAGCATTACCAATGGTGTTTCTTCTTCCTTAACTCCCAACACCAGGTCTGTGGTCATGCCGAAGTATCTATGAACCACCCTTAACCTGTACTCTTTAATACATTTCTTGTCTGCTTACATTCGCCAGAGATGGTTTCTGCTTAAATCTAGATGCATTCTAATAATTAAAATTAGCTTCACAGATGCAGCACCAAGGAACCGGAAGTCATATAACTTGCCGCTAAATAAAGAATCAGAACCCGAGGCTAGATCTAGTCTAGCTCTCAGTCTAGAGAGCTTTGTAACTGCACACACTGATGATACTCAATAAACATTAGTTTAGCTTGCTATTTTGTGTGTCTTGTTATATATTTGTTAAGCTTGCTTTCTTCAAGGCCACAATTTTAAACTGGTTATTGATGTATGTACTCTTGCATAGGATGATGCAATTATTCAAACAAGAATTAAGGAAGCTTTGCAACTGTGGTTAGAAAGCTAAGAAAAAAACAAAACCTGGGAAATGTCTATACCCTTTGTTTTTCAGAAATGTTAAAAAATATTTCATCTTAGAAAATAAGAGCTAAAATTAAGCAATGGGCTGAAAAAGAGAACTGTATGGATATTAAATGGGCAGAGTCTAATTTTTTTCTACATGTGCTCTCAGAAACACATTTTATGAAGATGTGGTTTGATTATGGAAATTAATGAGAAATGGGTACTTACTTATTTGGAAAGAAACACTATCGAAATGGATATTCTTTCTTATGTGCTTCCATTGAAAAAGCACACCTTGTCTATGGTATGTTTAGATCATGTGTTATGGGTGAATCTGTTCCCTATTGGTAGATCTTCCAAGCCTGTGTATCATCCCAAAGGGATAATTTTAATGTGTGTTTGTTGTTGTCTGTAACACTCTATCGTCATTTCTTTTCTCTCTTGCCTTTATCAGGTATCAAATATGCTGGCCATTTCTCAAGCTGTTGCCAAATTAATCCTAACAGCCCAGAGCAGTGTGTATATGGAAATGCATTTATTGGTGCAGCTCCCATTGCTTCACCTGGCTTAGCTTTGCCGAGACCCTTAAACGATCTGAATCTCTCAGCTTTTAAAACAAGAAGGTAACTCTAAGCCCAAAACATCTGCCCCAGCTGCATTTCCCATTTTGGCCCTGAGATCCAGGAAGTACTTGGGTCCGCGAAGCTGCCAGGACATATATTCACAAACTTGGAACTCGAGTTACCATGGAACAGCTTCCATAGAAGTCTCCTTAGACTTCTAAAATCCTCTAGTATCAGCAAAACGGGGAACACATAGCCATTAAACAAATTAGTCTGAAATCTGTTTAGAGACCAAAAGTGGTTGTGTCCCACATCTGGAAAAAGAGTACAGGGTGGGTTCGGGTAGAAAGGGGGAGCCTAAGAAACGGAAAATATTCATTGAGCAGATCAAGAAAAAAGGAGAATAGAAAAATATCAAGCTAAACATGGACACAAAGTCGTTAGCGGATATTGCTTTGTTTGCAGACATGGAGCACACGGGTTCATGCCAGAGAAGACTCGTTCCAAGACGCAGCTGTTGCAAGGGTGCTTGGCCAGTTCCTGCCCATTTCCTGCTTCCCTCTCACTCCACCAAAACATTTAACTTGACACCAACATGTCTGCTTGTGTTACTGGTAGTGCAGCCAGGCTGAAAGAGCCTCAGCACCGCACAAGGACGCCTCTTTCCTGCTCTGCTTATTCTGGGTCCCAGAACCTCAACTATTGCTAATCAGTTGATCCAACTTATACCATGTTTTCCTTTTGCTTAGTCAGGCTTTATAACTTAGGTTACACCGATGAGTAGACTAGACCAGTCAGTGACCATGTGGGTTTTAGAGTGAATCTTTCTAGGTTTGAATCCAAGGTCCCTCTCTTATGTGTTCATTTTCTTTATCTATCTGGGCTTTGGTTTTCTTACCTGAGAAATGGGAGTGGTAGTGGTGAAGCAGTACATTCTCATAGGGTTATTGTGTATATTACAAAAATAAATCTATCTAGAGTGGTTAGAACAGAACTAGGTTTAGCAGTAGCGCTATGTAAATATTTGCTCTCTTTATCTTCTGTGTGTCCCATGAAGTTTTAATCTTCATAATTACTTATTATGAATTCAAAATAATTATCCATCTTAATACCTTCCATTGCTCCAAGTTTATTATAAATTCAATACCCAACCATTCATTCTACCATCATACAGCCCTCAAAATGGCACTGACTGACATGCCAGAAATGCCTTTTTTTTCCCTCATAGCCACCAGTTGCATTGGGTTAGTTGACAACAAATAACCTCGAGGGAATTTTGGAAAATGTTGGAAATGTTCTAAAAGTGGATTGTGCTGATGGATTTACACTCTTTAAATCTACTTTAAAAATCTTTGTATTCTGTTCTTACACTGTGAATTTGGTGGTATGTAAATTATTTTGTATTTAAGTCATTTTGTCTTTAAAACAATTGTTATTTTTTTCTTTTTCCATCTTTCTTTAAGAAAGAAAAACTTGGAAAAGAAAAAAAATGATTGTTTTTAAAAAGTCCTCATTTTGTCTTTTAGGGGAGAAGCGGCCTTAAAGGGTAAAGAGTCATATGGAAATGGAATGACAACTAGTACTACATTACTAATTTAGAGGATTTTTTTTACTTTCTTTCTTTCTTTCTTTCTTTCTTTTTTTTTTTTTTGGAGGGCTCAGTTATTTACTTGAGAAATAGTAACACATTCTTTGGCTACTGAACATCTCGGGCTTAAGAAATCAGGCAGTACTTCTGAAATCCATACCAGGATATTTTCCAGATTGAAAGCAGGGTGAGTAGGGAAGGAACTTGGGGTCTGTTTTGAGAAATCTGGAACCTGCCACCACATAGCTGAGTAGAAGTGTCAAGAAAAAGCTGTATGTGTATCAAAAGAAGTAGAAGGTCTTTTGATTTTTAATGACAAGATAAACTTGGATCTTATGTAATCCTCTAACTGCTCTGAGCTTCATTCAATGAAAAGAGCCTTTTAAAAGGAAACATTACAAGAAGCAAAGTTGTTATAGCAAAGACCTTAACCTCTTTGAATAGCAGAATTTACTTTAATCCAAATGGAGATGATCCATAGGAAAGAAAAAATATAAGAAGAAAAAGATGAGAAGGAGGAAATACAAATTGCATCTCACAGCAAGTGAGTAATCAGAGCAATAACAAGCTTCCAATTTTAACTGTGCCAAGAGTTTTACTTTGAACGCCAATCCCAAGGAAATATTTCAGCAAATTTTCTTTGTATTTGGTATTTCTATTTGGTATTTTGGCAGATTCTTGATTCACTCAAGAGATAGCTGATTCTCTCTGCTGAAACTTGTGCTTGCAGGGTGAAGAGCTGCTGGTTACCATAGAATGATAGAAATGGGCAGAAAGAACGAAATTTGAATTCTGACAATGATAGTGGTGTATCTGATTCTGCTTTTGGAGTAACTACAGAAAACCTTTGCAGTTGTCATTTTGTCTTTTAAAAATCGCAAAAGAAAGAGATTTAGGGTGTGTTTTAGGAAACCAATTAAATTCATTCATGTTTTTACTCCTGTCTTTGAGATTTTATTTTATTGAATGACAAACTATCAACCCATGTCACTTTCTGTAAATTGCCACACTAGTGGCATCTAATCAAGAAATATACTACATGTCTGTCTCCAAGGTTGGAGACTTGTCTTTCAAAATTGTTGAAAGTTGATGCTAAGTGCCTGGGGGTCCCAGAGAAGAAGGACAGGGTCAACCCAGTGGTCTGCTCACCACAGGCGGGGACACAGATGATTTTCCCCTGGGAGTGTGCCAGGCCAGGCCGTTCAGGTGGCTGTTTTTACTTTATTAAGAGTATTGATAAAAACAGATCTTGTCTTCTTTAGAAGAAGATTAGCCTCTTCAGACCTGCAGACATGAAGGTCCCAACAAACTGGATTTACTCTGAGTTAATGTTTACCTGAATTATTGACTGCCAAGTGAGTTACAAAACAGCTGGCCACTCCATTTGTGATGCTGATTCTTTGAGTTACAAAAGCTGAGCTATAAATCCAAACCTGAGAGGATTTCTTTCATCTTTTCTACTTGTGAAAAGTATCTCTTCAACAGACCAGAGCCCGAGTCATTTTAAATCAATTACTAATAAATCCGGGGCACCTCCGTTTTCTCTCATTGAAAGAGAAAGTACCATTTTAAGAATTAATTTTGTCTCTGGCCATATCTTTGTTTGAGTGGCTTAGCTGTGACTTTCCTGATTTCCCCAATGATAGATTATTAATTGGATCTTAAGATGCCTTGAGGTATACCATGTTAAATTACCCAGTGGGTTAAAATATTTCAAAAGCTGAGGTAGATGTTAACAACCGAACTAAACACCACTACAAGGCAAAATGAAGTGTTTGAGACATTGCAACTATTTCATTGATATTCTTGTAACTTTTCTCAATAAAAAAGTTTAGAGATGATATGCAATAAGACAATTCTCATTAGAATAAGAACAGGAAATTAAAGCCATAAACTAAAAAATAATGCAAATAGTTCAATCACTAGGAAAAACTGAAGGAATAGTATCATCCATTTGCCTTTTGAATTGGAGACTCCTGGCAGCTGGGGGGTGGGGGGGAAGAAGGAAATGTATTAAATTATGTACATTTTTGTCCTATAGGAGTTAATACAACGTTTATTAAAAATATTTTCTAGTTTCATTTTCTAAAACAGAGGCACAACCTGAGTATGCATCTGAGTCACGATGTATAAAAAGTAATAGATATTCAAGCCATACATGTGCATTGATAATGCCAATGCCATTATGCTGAAGCACAAATAGGTGAACTGGGGCCTCTGCAAATCGAGTACAGGTGTATATTTTTGTGTTTACTTAATTTCATGCAAGGATATAATTAGAATACTTACAAGGCTAAGTAAATGGAATGATTCCAAGATCATCTATAATAGATATAATCTCTAATATCAGACTGTTTTATAACATACAATGGGAAGATATGTATTTCGATTGCTACTTGAGGAAGTATCCATAAATTTTATTTTATTTGTGTGCATGAGCAGATTTTTCTTTAGTTCCATGTTTTTATTTCAAACCCAGTTAGCTAATATACAGTGTAATATTAGTGTCAGGTATAGAATTTAGAGATTCCTCACTTACATACAGCATCCGGTGCTAATCACAAGTGCCCTCCTCAATACCCATTACCCATTAGCCCAAATTTTAGGTACCACTTGAGCAGAGAGAGTTAAACATTTGTTTTGAAATTTAAAAATCAAGACCAATATTCCCTATAAATTGGTGCAGTTATTATGGAAAACAATGTGCAGTTTCCTCAAAAGATTAAAACTAGAGCCACCCTATGATCCAGCAATCCCACTTCTGGGTATTTTTCTGAGGGAAATGAAATTACTCTCTCAGAGATATTTGCACCCCTATGTTCATCAAAGGATCATTAACAATGGCAAGACATGGAAATAATCTGTGTCCACTGATAGATAAATGGATAAAAGACTGTGGTGTGTGTGTGTGTGTGTGTGTGTGTGTGTGTGTGTGTGTGTATAAAACAATGGAATATTATTTGGCAGTAAAATAAGGGAATCCTGCCATTTGAAACAACGTGGATGAAACGTGAGGGTATTATGCCAAGTGAAATAAATCAGAGAAAGACAAATACCATCTCACTAAAATGTGAAATCTGAAAACACCAAACTCATAAGACATACTGGTTGCTGCCAAGAGTGGTGATTGTGGTGTGAGAAATAGGTAAATGTAGCCAAAGGGTAAAAACTTCTAGTTACATGATGAATAACTTCTGGGGACATACAATATAATGACTATAGTTAACAATACAGTATTCTACACTTGACAGCTGCTAAGAGAGTAAAACCTTCTCACTACACTCACAAAAATTCTAACTATGTTAATATTCATTTTGCAATATATACATTTATAAAGGCATAAAGCTATACACCTTAAAGTTATACAATATTAATGTCAATTGTATCTCAATAAAGAATCAATATTCTCAATTGCATAAAGACTTACCTATCGACACCTGGAGGGGAAACACCAAACCTTATGACAGGCAAAATATAGCCCTTTCCACATTTGTATCACTTGCAATAAAATGTTTAATGTTCATTTTCTCTTATAAACTATAGAATCCCTGAGGTAGAGAGTTATCTTTTTTTTCTATTTCAAATTTCTGGTACCTAACAAAGAATATAGCCCTTGCTAGACATTTTAAAAGACATTTGTTGAATTGAGTCTCTCTCATATATATATATATACGTGTGTGTGTGTGTGTATGTATGTATATATGTGTGTATGTATATATGTGTATGTATGTGTATATATATACACATGTATACATGTATATATAAAAAATAAAAATAAATATATATATATATTAAGAAGCTTTTTAATTTCTTTAACCATCTGCAATATTACAGAATGGAAAAACCATCTTGGACAGAATTTTATTTTTCAAAAAGCTTAACTCTTTCACAGTTCTAAATGGGATAACTTTTTAATATGCTCACTAATGCAGCTAAAATGCAAAACTACCCTCAGTTAATCTTCTTAATAGAGTTCTAAATTTGTGTATCTTTTTAAAATATGGTGTCTTCAGATTATAATAATTTTAATCATGATTTGATTGGGATTGAGCTGTTATTGCAGACACTAGTCAAATGCTTATGTAGCCTCCGTGCTTCACAATAGCCCACTGACTTTTGAGCTTCTAGTCTAGATACTCAGTCTCCTCTTCCAATTTCCAGCTCAAGAAAGGATCATTTGGGGCACCTGGGTGGCTCAGTGGGTTAAACCTCCGACTTCGGCTCAGATCAGATCTCACGATCATGGGATGGAGCCCCGCGTCAGGCTATGTGCTGACAGCTCGGAGCCTGGAGCCTGCTTACGGTTCTGTGTCTCCTTCTCTCTCTGCCCCTCCCCTTTCATGCTCTGTCTCTGTATCAAAAATAAATAAAACATTAAACAAAATTTTACAAGAAAGGATCATTCATGAAAGAAAAATACCATGTTATCGTGTTCAGTGGTAAAAAGTATAAAGAGTTTTTGTAGGGATTAAACTGATCTACAATCTCAAATAACTGCAAAACCATCCTGTGTTATCACTAGCTTTGATAAATGTGTGATGTAATTCCAGAAATTACAAAGGAGTAAAGCATCTCATACAGTAATATCTTCAGTGTAGAACTGTATCTAATTTTATCACAGCAACCAACCTATAACATAAGAAAATCTTAGCCATATTTTGCAAACCAGAAATCAGAGGCTAATGTTCACAACTCCAGCCAAACAAACACAGGAGACCAGGAAATCTATTAGTACCACGTGTCTAAGAGATAAATACATTGGTGTCTCATTTCCTGGACCTCTGCTCCTCCCAGTACCTCCTGTCATACAGATCTCAATAGATTCTAAGGGACTTAAAGCAATATCTAACCAGGGTAATGCAGAAAAATTCTTGGAGAAATGTGTCTGTGAAAAAGACACATTCTTGAAAAAGCAGTTTGATTGCAGAAATAAAGGATGCACCCACTAGAGTCAGACCATGGCTTCCATGTACATGTGTGTAGCTTGTGCACTGCACAAGAGCTCCAAACCTAGTCCAGAAAACCTACCCCTTTAGCTTCCCTGCCGTGCTAATTTAAATCTGATGTTTTACCTTCCTAAGTCTCATTTCCCCACTGTTAATGTTAGTGTACAAACAATACTTAGCTCAGAGTCTTGCTGGGAAGACTAAATGAGATAAGGCCATGCCAGGTACTTTTAACAGTGCAGTCTACACTCAGTAAACAGTAAACACTCAGTATAAGCAGCTCTCAGCATTATTAAAATATTATTATTCTTTCTTCATCATTACCAAATAAATAATTATGTGAACTTTTGATCATTTACTGAAGATAAGCTTTTGGAAGTGGAATAACTGGACCGAACTTAATGAACCTTTTAAAGTTCTTAACTTGCATTTGTTTTTGGGAATGATCTCACAATGCATCTTCCTGCCAACAGCGAATGAAGCAGCCTCTCTCACTATATTTCAACTATCCTTGTGATTTCAAGCAAATGCCACAGATTTCTTCCCTGGTGGCCTCCTGGGATATTCCAAAATCTACCTTAGAGTTACTAAAACTTCCATTTTTGGAAGACAAGGAAAAATTAATTGAAGACTTTGGCAGATAGGAAAAGCCTGGAGATTTAGGTACCACATAGCAAGGAGACCTACAGATAGTCTGCCGCCTACAGGCATCATCGAAGGGTCTATGAGACCCCTAAAACTTGAAAAAAGTAAGACTGCAAACCTTCAGAGAATCTTCACAGTCTGCGGACACTGAGACCCAAAGATGATGAAGATGCCCCTCTGCACAGTGCTGGTGCTTCCTGTTTACACTTAACTATACTTTTTGGCTCTCCACTCTGAAAGTTTTGACCCAAGCAACTCTAGTTGAAGCAAACTATCTGTACACAAGCACACATTTAAACTAGCTTTGGGGATCCAGAGTAAGGTGCTGATGTTTATTTCGAAGGAAAAATATCTAAGGAAGCCGGGGGGGGGGGGCGCGTGAGAGAGAGAGGTTATTTTCATGAGGATCTAAGGACATATTTTCTACCTTTGCACACAGAGCACCCGCTGGATATGGTGGGCATCCGTGAGGATAGCCACAGAGAAGTGCACAAATGTATCCTGGAAGCCTATGCCTGAATCTGTGCGGCGTTATTATCTTTTATCCTCAATTCCCTCTGGTGAGGAAAAATTCCCAGTGCCCTTTTCCACCACTGTGGAAGTAAAACTCTTATTTTAACCTTTGAGGAAGCAAGCTCCAGGGCAAATGTTCCGTCAGGTTACTTGTCTAAGCCTACTCTATTTAAACAGCTGTATAGCAAATGATAGAAGCTCCAAGACTCTTGCCTTGTTAGCACTGACCCTTGTGAAGAGCAAGCCCCAAATGTCATAACATTTCATACTTCATCTACACACCGGTAAAAGCGGGAAAAAAAAAAGCTAGGAAGTTACCTGTCTTCCGGTGATTGGAAATGGTTCTCTGTTGTTCTCCGTTGTGTTAAATAACCTTAATCTCTCAGGTAAGTACTACTTGAGATCTCCACACATTTCCCTACTATGAATGTTTTTTTCTAGAACATTTTATTATGAGTAATACCTTCTTCCAACACACACAGACACTGTAATATTTCAAGGATTAAAGTTCTAAAGAGCCTTTTACTGAGTCATGCTTTAAAATTTTATCCTGCCATGGGGAGAGGATTCTAAAATTAAATCCACTTCCCTGTTTGGATTCTCAGCTATCCTGTACATTTATTAGCCCATCTGCTTCTGAGAATGGTGTCCCAGGAGTCCCAATGCAGTACATCTATGCCTTGAGCCATGCACATAAGGAGAGTGAAGATGTCAGACGCAGAGAAACTATAGGCCATTGACAGTCCACGAAAAGTACTTTGCTTTGGCCAATCACTGTTTGGCTTTAAAAATCTTTTCTGGCTGTTTGCAAATCTGAAAACTCAAGATATGGTGAGCTAGAACACTGAAGACAAAAGAGTCAAAGAAAAAAGACTTCCAAAGGCTTTGCAAATCCAACAGCCAAGGTCTCTACAGTTGTAGAGGAAAACAAATCCAGAAAGAGAGAGGAAACGGGAAGATGTTCAATAAGCTCTTAACACTTTCTACATCAAAGAGCTGATTTAATATGAAATCATTCTGACCAAGATCTGCCTAGAATGGCATAATTGCAAGCTCTCAACAGGGAAATTGAGATCAATAGTTAAAAGTTCTACTCTTAGGATCAATATTTAGAAGTTTTGATTTCTTCTTGCAGAAATTTCTATGAGGCCCAAAGCCCTAAACGGTGAATATCCTTTTGTTTTGTTTTTCTTCCTCTCTTCTCTCTCCTCATTTTTCCTACCCCTGCTTCACCTCTTCCTTCTTCTTCTCCATCTCCTTTTCCTCCCTCCTCTCCTCTTACCCCTTTTTCTCCTCCACTTCTTCCCCTCCTTCTACTGTCCCTCTCTCTCTTCCTACCCCTCCTTCCTCTTCTTCTTTTCAGAAATGGAATGTGCTATTAAAAACAAACCTTTATTGGTGGAAAACCCCATTTTGGCTTCCAGTAAAATTAACAACAGGAAGCAAATAATCAGGAACTTGATCATGAATCTTCTCCCCAAGCATCACCTATGGAAATTTGCCAAACACTAAACTAATGGGTACTGAATAGAGAATGAAAAATCCCCAAAATGTATCTATAAGAGCCTAAACACATGGAAAA
Organism: Suricata suricatta; assembly: GCF_006229205.1. Taxonomy (NCBI): domain Eukaryota; kingdom Metazoa; phylum Chordata; class Mammalia; order Carnivora; family Herpestidae; genus Suricata; species Suricata suricatta. The sequence goes on along the minus strand of NC_043708.1, from coordinate 16,885,940 downwards.
ATAATCATCAAAATAAGAACAGATATTTGAGTTTTATATGAAATATGAACAATCATGAGCACTCACACAATGCCTGACTGTCATATGGAAAAAACCCTTTTCTTATCTTATAAATAGATGTTGCTACTTTGTTGAAATAAATATAGCTTTAAATATATTTCTTGCTGACTTGTTTTCTGGTCATCATGACCATACAGCTATTTGCATTTATTGAAGGATGTAGAAGATTTTCTTTTCTTTCTATTTTTTCCTATATCATAGCCATAAGTCTGTCTCAAAAGTGCAAGGATACAATATGGTGATTTTTAAAGCGGTAGTTTGGCTGTGTTCTTTAAAAATCACGGTACTCTCATGTTTTAGTCAATAATTTTTCCAGTCTGAAATGGCCACAGCAAGTCCTTCCCCTAATTTCCAGGTAAAAAGTGATGGTATTTGTCTTTTTTTTAAATATAATTTATTGTCGAGTTGGCCAACATACAGTGTATACAGTGTGCTCTTGGTTTTGGGGGTAGATTTCCATGATTCACCGCTTACATACAACACCCAGTGCTCATCCCAAAAAATTCCCTTCTTAATGCCCATCACCCATTTTCCCCTTTCCTCTGCGCCCCCATCCACCCTCAGTTTGTTTTCTGTATGTAAAAGTCTCTTATGGTTTGTCTCTCTACCTCTCTGTTTGTAACTATTTTTTCCTCTTTTCTTCCCCCATGGTCCTCTGTTAAGTTTCACAAGTTCCACATATGAGTGGAAATATATGATATCTGTCTTTCTTTGCTTGACTTATTTCACTTAACATAATAGCCTCCAGTTTCATCCACATGCTGCACATGGCAGAAATTCATACTTTCTCTTTGCCAACTAGTATTCCACTGTGTATATAAACCACATCTTTTTTATCCATTCATCAGTTGATGGACATTTAGGCTTTTTCCATAATTTGGCTACTGTTGAAAGCACTGCTATAAACATTGGGGGTACAAGCGTCCCTATGCATCAGCACTCCTGTATCTCTGGATAAATTCTTAGTAGTACTATTGCTGGGTCATAGGGTCGTTGTATTTTTAATTTGTTGAGGAACCTCTGCACTGTTTTCCAGAGCAGTTGCACCAGTTTGAATTCTCACCATCAGTGCAAGAGGGTTCCTTTTTTTCCACATCCTCACCAGCATCTGTTGTTTCCTGAGTTGTTAATTTTAGTCATTCTGACTGGTGTGAGGTGGTATCTCATTGTGGTTTTGATTTTTATTTCTCTGATGATGAGTGATGTCGAGCATCTCTTCATGTGTCTGCCACCTGGATGACTTCTTTGGAAAAGTGTCTATTCATGTCTTCTGCCCATTTGTTCACTGGATTATTTGTTTTTCCAGTGTTGAGTCTTGTAAGTTCTTTATAGATTTCAGATACTAACCTTTTATTCAATATGTATTTATTTGCAAATATCTTTTCCCATTCTGTCAATTGTCTTTTAGTTTTGTTGTTTGTTTCCTTTGCAGTGCAGAGCTTTTTATCTTGATAAGGTCCCAATGGTTCATTTTTGCTTTTATTTCCCTTGCCTTTGGAGATGTGTTGAGTAAGAAATTGCTGCTAATAATGACAAAGTTGTTATTGACTGGTTTCTTCTCTAGGGTTTTGGTGGTTTCCTGTCTCACATTTAAGCCTTTCATCCATTTTGAGTTTATTTTTATGTTTGGTGTAAGAGAGTGGTCCAGTTTCATTCTTCTGCATATTGCTGTCTGGTTCTCCCAGCACCATTGGCTAAAGAGACTGTCTTTTTTTCCATTGGATACTCTTTCTTGCTTTATCAAAGGTTAGTAGTCTATACATTTGTTGGTCTAATTTTGGATTCTCTATTCTATTCCATTGGTCTATGTGTCTGATTTTGTGCCAATACCATACTGTTTTGATGATGACAGCTTTGTAGTAGAGGCTAAAGTCTGAGATTGTGATGCCTCCCACTTTGATTTTCTTTTACAACACTACTTTGGCTCTTCAGGGTCTTTTGTGATTCCATACAGATTTTAGAATTCTTTGTTCTAACTTTGAGAAGAATGCCAGTGCAATTTTGTTTGGGATTGCATTGAATGTGGGTAGTATTGACATTTTAACAATATTTGTTCTTCCAGTCCATGAGCATGGAATGTTTTTTTTTTCTTTTCTCTGTGCCTCCTTCCATTTCTTTCATAAGTTTTCTTTATTTTTCAGAATACAGATCTCTTATATTTTTTAGTACATTTATTCCTAGGTATTTTATGGTTCTTGGTGCAATTATAAATAGGATCAGTTTTTTGATTTCTCTTCCTGTTGCTTCATTATTGGTGTATAGAAATGCAACCGATTTCTGTACATTGATTTTGTATCCTGCGACTATGCTGAATTTATGGATCAGTTCTAGCAGCTTTTTGGTGGAGTCTTTTGTGTTTTTTCATATAGAGTATTATGTGATCTGGAAAAAGTGATAGTTTGACTTCTTCTTTGCCAATATGGATGTATTTTATTTCATTTTGCTGTCTGATTGCTGAGGTTAGGAGTTCCAACACTATGTTGGACATCCCTGTCATTTTCCTGATATCAGGGGGGAAGCTCTCAGCTTTTCCTTATTGATGATGATATTAGCTGTAGGCTTTACATATAAGTGTTTTGTGTTTTCTTCTATCCCAACTTTCTTGGGGGTTTTTATTAGTAAAAAATGTTGTATTCTATCAAATGCTTTTTCTGCATCTATTGACAGGATTATATGGTTCTTATCCTTTCTTTTATTAATGTGATGTACCACATTGATTGATTTTTGAATATTGAACCAGCTCTGCAGCCCAGGAATGAATCCCACTTGATCCTGGTAAATAATTCTTTTAATATGCTGTTGAATTCAATTTGAGTATCTTGCTGAGAATATTTGCATCCATGTTCCTCAGGGATATTGGCCTATAATTCTCCTTTTTTGTGGGGTCTCCGTCTGGTTTGGGAATCAAGGTAATGCTGCCTTCATAGAATGAGTCTGGAAGCTTTTCTTCTATTTCTATTTCTTGAAACAATTTTAGAAAGATACATATTCAATCTACTTTAAGTGTCTGGTAGAATTCCCCTGGCAAGCTATCTAGTCCAAAACTATCATTTGTTGAGAGATTTTTGATAACTGATTCAATTTCCTCACTAGCTATAGGTCTGTTCAAATTTTCTGTTTCATCCCGTTTAAGTTTTGGTAGTGTGTGGGTGTCTAGGAGTTTTTCCATTTCTTCCCAGTTGTTCAGTTTGTTGGCATATAATTTTTCATAGTATCCTCTGATATCTGTTTGTATTTCTGTGGTGTTGGTTGTGATCTGTCCTTTTTCATTCATGATTTTATCTACTTGAGCCTTCTCTCTTTTGAGAAGTCTGGCTATGGGGCTATTAATTTTTTTTATTTTTTCAAAGAAAAACAGATCTTAGATTAATTGATCTGGTCTACTATTTTTTGTTTTGTTTTGTTTTGAATTCCTTATTTTTTATTTCTTCTCTGATCCTTATTATTTCTCTTCTTCTGCTTGTTTTGGGTTTTTTTTTGCTGTTCTGCATCTAGCTCCTTTAGGCATGTTGTTAAGTTTTGTATTTGAGATTTTTCTTGAAATAGCCCTGGATTGCAACGTATTTTCCTCTTAGAACTCCCTTTGCTGCATCCCAAAGGGTTTGGGCAGTTGTATTTTCATTTTCATTTGCTTCCATACATTTTTTACTTTCTTCTTTAATTGTATGGTTGACCCATTCATTCTTTTGTAGGATATTTTTAACCTCCATGTATTTGGAGGTTTTCCAAACTTTTTCCTGTGGTTGATTGCAAGTTTCACAGCATTGTGATCTGAAAATATGCATGGTATGATCTCAATTCTTTTATATTTATTGAGGACTGTTTTGTGACCCAGTATGTGATCTAGCTTGGAGAGTGTTCATATGCATTAGAGAAGAATGCATATTATGCTACTTTTGGTATGAAAAGTTCTAAATATGTGTCATGCCTATCTGTTCTAGTATATCATTCAGGGCCATTGTTCTTTATTGATTTTTTCCACTAAGATGATCTGTCCATTGTTGTAAGTGGAGTATTAATGTTCCCTTCAATTACCATATTCATATCAATAAGATTGCTTATGTTTGTGATTAATTGATTTATATATTTGAGTTCTTCCAAATTGGGGCATAAACTTTTATAAGTGTTAGCTCTTCTTGATGCATAGACTCTGTAATTATGATTTAATGTCTTTCTTTATCTCTTGTTACAGTCTTTAGTTTAAAATCTAGTTTTTCTGATATAAGAATGGCTACACCAGCTTTCTTTTGACTTTCAGTAGCATGATAGATGGTTCTCTATCCTCTCACTTTCAATCTGAAGATGTCCTCAGGTCTAAAATGGGCCTCTTATAAACAGCATATAGACGGACCCTGTTTTGTTATCCATTCTGATACCCTATGTCTTTCTATGGAATATTTAGCCCATTTGCGTTCAGCATTATTATTGAAACATATGGATTCAGTGTCATTGTGTTATCTGTACATTTCATGTTTGTGCTGATGTCCCTGGTCCTTTATTGTATTTACAGCATTCCCCTTACAGAGTCCCTCTTAGGGTCTGTTGCAGGGCTGATTTAGTGGTCATGAACTTGTTCAGTTTTTGTTTGTCTGGTAAACCCTTTATCGCACCTTCTATGCTGAATGACAGCCTGGCTGGATAAAGAATTCATGGATGCATAGTTTTCCTTTTCCTACTCAGCACATTGAGTATTTCCTGCCACTCCATACTGGACTGCCAAGTTTCAGTGGACAGATCTGCTACTATCCTTATGTGTCTACCCTTGTATGTGAAGACTCATTTGTCCTTAGCTGCTTTTAAAATTCTCTCTTTATCTTTGTATTTTGCTAATTTCACTGTGATATGTTGTGGAAAAGTTGTATTCCTCTTATGTCTGAAGGGAGATTCCTGTGCCTCCTTGATTTGGATGACTGCTTCCTTCCCCAGATTGGCTGAGTTCTCTGCTATAATTTTTTCAAGTAAACCTTATGCACCCTTCTCTCTCTTATTCTGGAACTCTTAAGATACAGATATTATTACATTTCATTGAATCACTTAGTTCTCTAATTCTCTCTCATGGTCTAGTATTTTGTTTTTTATCTCTCTTCTTCTCAGTTTCATCATTATCCATAATTATATCTGCTATTTCACTTTTTCTCCTCTCTGCTTCTTCCATCCTCACTGTCACCACATCTAGTTTATTTTGTACCTCATTTACAGCATTTCTTAATTTTTCATTATTATTTTCTTTCCTTGATCTCTGCAGCAATAGATTTTCTGCTATCTTCTATCCTTTCTTTCAAGCATAGTGATTCATCTAATGACTATTATTCTAAATTCTTGATCAGATATATTGTGTATACCTGTTTGAGAAATTCTTTAGCTGTCACTTCTTCCTGGAATTTCATTTTAGGAAAATTTTTCCGTTTCATAATTTTGACTAGTTTTCTGTCTCTTATATGTTTTAAAAGTTTGTTATGTATCCTGCACCTATGAGCAGTACTATATCAAAAAGAGATCATACCCTGTCCAGGGCCTGGGCTTCAGGAGGTGTTTCTGGAGTGTGTTATATGCTATCTCTTTGTGTGACTCTGGTTGCTTTATCTCCTTCCTCAGGTGTGCTTTGCTTTGTTCATTGAAGTAACCCTGGGGAAAAAAAGGGGTGGTGGTGGTGTGGAAGAACTCATCATATACAAAGAGAGAAATGACAAGGGTGGAGAAAAGAAAAGAAAATAAAGTTGACCAGGCAGAGAAACTATACAGCTTAATACAGAGAGAAAGAAAGGAATATAAAGAAGATGCAGAAAGGTGTAAACAGAATAGATTAATCATGTTTGCTTAAAAAAAAACAACAACCAGAATAACCAACCTAGAGAACAAGAGAACTAAGAGGAAGAAAAGGAAAGAAATATATACACATATATCATGTGTATAATGAATATATAATACATATATATTTATTTTATATTTTATGTATATAAGTATATATTTATTATTTGTGTATATATGTGCATGTATATGCATATATGCATATATTATGTATGTATCATGTATATCAATATATATTATATATATAAAGAATTGACCAATAATTAAATCAAAAAAATGAAAAACACTGAGTGCCTTGACACTTGTGGCTGCACTGGTGTGGAGGAGGGGCTGTCTGGTTGGTCAGTGTCAATCTTACTCCAATAGATACAGTTCCCAGGAGCAGCGAGGCATGGTTTGGTGTTGGGAAAGTTTAACGTCCACTTGGACAATGGGGTTCCTGACGCCCCACCTTGTTGGTGAAGGGGAGAAAATTGGAGACACCCTAGTCTCTTCTCCCTGGACTTGGTGTCCCAAACCATTCTGTTCAGGCTGTCCTCATGGCGCTGCATGGTTGTGACTGCCATTTTTTTTTCCTGATCCACAGTGTCCCATGCCTCACAGGCACTTGGCTGAATTCAAACCCCCGAGGTCTTAAAAGACCCCAGGGAAGTGCTGGGCCATGGATAAAGGGCCTCTGACTGGTGGGTGCAAGCAGGATGCTTTGTCTTTGCAATGGCTCTTTGCCTTGTTCCCACAGCATTCAAGGGAGGAGATTGCTTTCTCCCAGTGCAGACTGTGCCTCTGAACTAGTTACCTAACCCGGGGCTGGCTCCCCTCCTCCCCAAGTGCATGAACAAGGCAGCGAGCCCGCTAGTAGACTCTCAGAGATTGGATCCTTCTATGTTTTATCTCTGGTCCATGGTTTTTCTTTTCTCCAAATACAATCCTATACATACCCAGCCTCTCTTTCTCTTCCTTTGGTCTCTCTGCAGAAGGAAATCTCACCACTCCATGCCCATGCTTCCCATTTTATCCCTCCTAGTTGGCAATCATGCACATATGGCCTGCCAACTTGTCCCCGTGGGCCCCTGGAGAGTCTCTATTACTCTGCAGCTTGGATTCTTGGAATTTCAAGTCCTCTGGCCTCAACATTGCTGTGTTTGGTATTTGTCTTTAAAACTTTGGACTTAGCTATCCTCCTTGTGCAAATCCTATACATACCAACCTAGCTGAGAAAGGGTCCTATTATTATTTTTTTCCCTAATTTTTGAGAGAGGGAGAGACACAGAATGTGAGCAATGAGGAGGCAGAGAAAGAGGGAGACATGGAATCTGAAGTAGGCTCCAGGCTCTGAGCTGTCAGCACAGTGCCCACTGTTCAAACCCAGAAATGGGGAAATCATGACTTGAGCCAAAAGTCGAACACATAACTGACTGAGCCACCCTGGGCCTCAGGATCCTGTATTTATCAAGTTCTACTTGTACGATTTATGATCACATTTTGTTTTCCTCAACTCATTGTTAGTCTTCAAAGTCAATGGGTATTTATGTTTATTTATATTTGCTTATATTCATATGTTTTTATCCAGCACCCAGTAGATTTTTAATTTTAAAGAAATAATCACAAATGAATAGGCCAAGTCATTAAATTGTCAAGAAGCATGTCTTCATCATCCACTAATTTTAATTTTAGCATTAGAATATTTTTTATTAGTTGGCTCAGTGGATGTTTTAAAATTGGGTCAAGACTCAGTATTAAAAACCATTTAAAGTGCTCTAATGTAATAACAAAATACCCTAATGTAACTGTAAGTGATTGTATGACTCCTCCTAAAAATGTGTTGGAGAAGAAAAAGAAGTCTTACTTGCCTACAGGAACAAAGCCAGGAATTACAGGACCCCAGTGTGTTTCCCTGTGTAAAAGCCCTAGCTATGGAAAACTGGATTTTCCTGCATGAAGCAGCAAAGAATACCGTACTTTTTGCTTATGAAGAGTGTCTTTTTCATCAGGATTTTCTCATGACATGTTACTCAAATCAAGAGCAAAAACAGCAACAAAACCCAAGGAGATGAAAACGCTTTTCTCTAAGCAGGATTGGTTAAGTGAGTTTCCATTGATTTTTGGTAAATCTATTTTTAAAATAATGGCTGTGGCCTTGCCTATGTCTAAAGCCAGAAAGGCATATTACAATAAGGTTAGCAAGGGAGGGTCAGGACTCATAAGGGACAGCGGAGGCCTGAACCAAGGATATAAATACCAGGTTGGATGAGTCTGGAGTCAGCAGCAAATTGGAAACACCAAGCTTCGAAAGAAAGGGATCAAGGTGAAGGGTAAACTTTGAGGTCATCTGTGTTCAGATACTACTTGAAGATTTCCTCTATTTTAAAGAGCCTGACTCATGACCACCAGGTACAAAGCCTCCCTGCTTACCTTCCTTATTTTTCTCCTTCTTTCCTTCTTAGCTTCCTTTCATACATATTGTGTGTTTGGGCACACCAAGACTTTGAAGACAATCAACCCACAGGCCCTATCATAAAGGATTTCTTATGCTAACTAGACTATATTTTTCAAACTTATATGTGCGTGTATAAGCATCATTGAGGATCTTTTATCTTTTCTTAATTTTTTAAATTATTTTTTAAAGTTTATTTCTTATTGGGAGAGAGCACAAGCAGGAAATCTCAAGGAGGCTCTGCACTGTCATTGTGGGGCTTGATGCAAGACTCAGTTCCATGGACCATGAGATCACAGATCACGACCTGATCTGAAATCAAGAGTTGGTCACTTAACTGACTGAGCCACCCAAGTACCCCAGGAATTTTTTTAAGTGCAGAGGGACTCCTGGGTGGTCATTCAGTCAAGAGTCCAATTCTTAATTTCAGCTCATGTCATGATCTCAGGGTTCTTGAGATCAACCCCCAAGTTGGACTCTGTGCTGACAGCAGGGAACCTGCTAGGGATTCTCTGTCTCCCTCCATCTCTGCCACTCCCCGCTCATACACTCACTCTCTCTCTCTCTCTCACAATAAATAAATAGAATTAAAAATAAAGTTCAATAAAGCAAAGAGACAATTGGCCTGGACCATGGTCACAAAATCTGCATTTCTATTGAGCTTCTAGTTTGTAGGTCCATAAATCACACTATTAAACAGAAGCTTCTAGTGTGGATCCTTTGAACCTGTGGTTGACGGCACCTGAAAATTCTAGAATATAGGTTATACACTCAACTCCAGTTTTGTATTTGATCCCCAGCTAATCCAAGGGAAAATATGTGAACAGATTATCCTCATTACCAAGAAAATATGATAAAACATTCAACACCAAGGAAAGTGAATGAATATTATCAACTAACCTGATAAGCAAGGGAGAAATCATTAGTAAAAGCAACACAAGAATTATGAAGTCACAGGAGAAGGTTAAAGGCTTTTAGACAAACAGGAATACCTTGAACTCAACGCATGTCTTATCTTAGTAAAGCTTCAATAATAAGCAACATTTACCCAGATGCCTTGGCCATTCTCTTTATGCATACCAGAAAGTGCAGAAGATCATAGGACAATAATATGTGGTGATAAACTCGTTTGATTACACTTCCCAGGTGCTGCTGGGTCCAATTATCTTAGTGCTAAAACATCTCCTAATTGGGTGTGAAACACACATCAGAGTTAATTACACTGTACACTACTATACAGGCTTGAAATAATTAAGACTCAACTGGCCTAGAAAAAAAAGTACATTCATTTTAAGTTTCAATCCTTGGAGATTTTGCTGAAACTTATGAGATCAGCTAGATATGAATTTATGCAAATTCTAACCCTAGAATCTTATTGAGACCATAAGCCTCTTATCATAACCTAGATACTTTGATCTACAAAGGTATAGCAAACTATGTCTTATGAGTAACATGTACCCTTGAAAACTGAGCAATCAAAACATTATGGGAAGGTTTGTTATTTTCAAAAATTGTATTTTATTATACTATATTTGTCAGTTAAAAGTACTATTTTGGGGAGTTCATCTTCACAACAAATATTGGATTACTAAGGCCAACTATTTACAGAACATAGGTTACATAACACATGAACAGTATTGAGAGAATTGGAAGAATAAAACTAAAATGATCCCCAAATCTACAAATCATGGAAATACATTGGAGCTGAAATTATCTATCACAAGATCTACCATTTTATCTTTAGAGAAAAAAATGAAAGATATGTTATTTTTTTTAATGTTTATTTATTTTGAAAAAGAGAGAGCACATGCATAAACAGGGTAGGGGCAGAGAGAGAGGGAGAGAGAGAATCCCAAGCAAGCTCCCTACTGTCAGCGCAAAGCCTGATTGCGGAGTTTGATCTCAGGAACCGTGAGATGGTGACCTGAGCCAAAATCCAGAGTCAGACACTTAACCAACTGAGCCATCCAGGCATCCTGAAAGACATGCTTTTGACTAAAATCCTCTGTGTCTTTTAACCTAAAATACTGTATGTGTGTGTGCAAGTGTGTGTCTGTGTGTGTGTGCATGCATGAGTGTATATATATGTGTGTGTGTATATATATATGTATGTTGGTATGTACATATAATAGAAAATTTGAAATTAATAGGTTTATTAATCTTCTGAAAGGACAAATAGATGTCAAAATGTGATAATGATTTGAAATGTCAGCAACTTGTTTCCCAAAGCCTCTGGACCCACTGTTTTGGAAGTTTGTGGCCATATCGACCCTTTTCCTATTGGATTGGCTCTGGACCTTGGGGATTGACTCATGACATCTGCCAAGTTTTTCCTGACCTGTCTTTCTGGTCACTAGCTGACTCGTCCATGCTGTCATTGGTTTCTTCCTTTATGCTTTACTTCTGCAGGCTTCATCCATCACCTGCTGCTCTCCTCCTATCTTAGTATACCAACAGTTCATGTGCCTTTGAGCCAATACTCTCTGCCATTACTCATCCCATGCATGACAATGCCTACCAATTAAATGTTAAATCATGATAACTCACCTGAAAATATGGTACACTCTACAGCTACTATAAAATGAAGATCACAAAGTATCTTAGATTCTTCTGCCTGTTAAATCATTTAGAGTCAGAAAATTTTGATGAAGATTTCTTTAACTCATCTTTTTTCTCCTGAATTATTTGATTGATTCTAAATCTTTAGTGACACGTCTTTCACCTACTGGCATGGAATCTGATTTTCCTCATTTTTTCCATATCATTTCAATGAATCAGCTCACTAACCTGAGCCAAGAAAATCTGAGAGTAACCAACAGTTATGGTTTTGAAACTTCTATTTGTCTTTTGCTCCATTGTCACTTTGGGAACATAAAATATTTACAGAAGGCATGTCATGTTTGATAAATATATTATCGACTCAAAAACTGTACAACATAAACCATGGGCAAGAATTAATGTACCTGTACTTGGCCCAGTTTGTAGGTAGAGATTAAAATATTTAGACTACTTTGTGGCTTTTTATTTGTTATTCTTGAAAATTCAGCTCCCATTCAAGTTTAGATTTTACTTGGCTCCTTTGAGAAGATAAATAGAGGCAAAAGGGAAACCCACTTATTAATCTTAAGAGCCAGATAATTAAATTGTTATGATGAAAAGAATAAGTAGCACTGTTTAAATTGATTTTAACCTTGGTAATTTACCAAAATTGCAACACGGTTTTGCAATCTCAAATAAAGCCACTTTTCTTTGCTTTATTTCATTTTGTAATGTCTTCAAAACTTTTGAAATTTTTAAGATATGATTAGTTCATATAACATAGAAAATTCAGTATAAGTATTGTATAACCTGTCATTCTTTTATTTCTGTTAGTGCTATTACAACATATATCCCTTCATTAATTCCACAAGCCTTTATTGAACATCTCCAACCCATCAGGCATTGGTGATACAAAGCCCTGGAGATTCAAGATCTGAGCCGTGAAAACTCTACCAGATGAAACAAAAATTGCTTGAATAATCACATTAATACAGTTTTACAAGCTATGAAAGAAGAGAGGAATACCGGGTTCAGTCCAAAGATCAGAACTGTCTTCTTAAACTAACTGGCATTTGAGAACTGAAAAGAACTCTCTCACTAAACAGATTAAGGTGAAAGTTTGCTTTGTGGACAGAAAGGAGCATGTCTAAGGTTCCACAGTAGAAGGAAACATGTCACACTGAGGAACACTGAGAAAGCCAGAACAGCTGGAACAAAGAAGGTGAGGAAAGTGGTGCCGTCATTGCATTCATTCCTCATTGTGCAGCTCTCTGTGCCAACTACCAGACTCCTACCCCTCTCCCTAAAAGACGCAGCTCATTCTGAAAAGACAGGTCCCATGTATCTCCTGTAGATGGAATGCTTACACCAGATCGCTGGCAGTCTGGACTGGTCCATTCAAATTCAGACATGAAAACTGCTGTCCATCCAAGCTCATGCCTTGTCTTCACCCAGACTCACTTCCTCAATATCTTTGGGTCTTTATTACATACAGAGTGGAGCTGACAGTCCAGGATTTCATATCAGGGCCTGTTCTGGAAAGATAAGTCTAAATGGCAATCTGAGGGCCAAAACACGTCTGATCTTTCCAAATTCTATGCTAAAGCAGATTGAATTATGGCTGGTCCTTCATGTGCTCTTAGAATCTAATAATAACTTAAAAATGAAGACAAGCATCTGTCTAGAAGAAATTTTAAGAATCTTATTTGAGATGTTTTGCAAAGACAAATTACCAGAGCTGTGATTTTAAATTGTCTCCTTTCGTTTTTACCGCGGGGATGAATAGTCGGGTTCAGAAACACATTCCTTCATATTTTGGCAGAAACTTGTAATTCATAATCCTTGGGAGTGTGCGATCAGAAGACATGGGGCTGGTAGAAGTGTGCTCCACATGGGTGGTAGAAAAACATGCCCTTTCCAAATATAAATTAACCATAATAGATTTTAGATAAAAATGATAAACACTAGATTATAAGGCCTCTTCAGGCTAGATCGTGTCTTATTAGCACAATAAATGTCACAGCTTGGGGAAAAGTAAATTTGCTAAGTAGAAACAATAATGAATAATTGAATGAATGGATGGATACCACTGAGAGTGTCCTCAACACCCTAAACATTTAATCTGTAGTGAATTGCAGTGTAAATTATGGACTTTGGGTGATAATGATGTGTTGATACAGGTTCAATTGTAACAAATGAACCACTCAGGTTGGGGATGTCGACCATGGAGGTAGCTGTGCCTGTTGAGGGGGCAGGAGCTACATGGGAAGTCTCTGCACCTGCCACTCAGGTCTGCTGTGATCCAAAACTGCTCCAATAAGTACGGTCTAATAATCTTAATTGTTATGGAAAACATGATTTTTTTTGCCAGAATGTAAGCTTGGATTTACAATATCAGCAGTATAAGGCAGTTCATCTACCTGTAACGTAATGTATCTAGTATTAAGCACTACGTGATGGCCGTAGCTGGGTCATTTATACAGTGCTTCCTGTGTTCTATGCCCAATGGGAGGCACCTCTGCCCGGTTTTCCTCGCCTCTGCATAAGAACCATTTGAAATAGCTCCTACCTTTATTCCCAACTTGTAGATGGAAAAAAAAAAAAACCTGAGGCTCAGAGACATTAATTAAATTCCCCAAGGTCACACAGATTGCTTCTGTCACAGGGTTAAAAATGATTCTTACACACATATGGGTAGCTAACTGTTAAGCTTGGCTTTCGGTTAGGAGTGGGTAAGAGAAGGTGGGAAAAAAGAATTCTTCCTTACCTAAATATGCTTTGGTCTCCTGGAAAAAGGAAGGAAAAAAAAAATAAGGTAGATACAGCTTATAAAACTAGATTTAAAGATCATCAGAAATGTTAATGCCAGTTGGGATCATTCAATCATGAAATAAGCTCAAATTGGGTTGGGATAGAGGCACAACAATGCATGTATCTGTGCTCTTACTGCTGCTGCAGGCCAGTATGCTCCTCTCTGGGTATGACTGAGGGCAAATGCAGGTTTATGTCAGTGTGGGTAGAAGCTAGGCACAGGGAAACACATGGACCAAGGTGTGACTGTGAATAGTCAGAGGATAGCAAATTGTTGTCCAAAATATGTCATTAGCCACCATCTTGAAAATTTCTGAGGTTTTACTATGATTAAAATTAGTCACAGGCAGTTCTACGGAAAATCCCCTTCATGAGTTATTGACTCTGTGACCTGGTATGTTAGCATCGGGACAAAGCAAAGGTTGTATCAATGCCCTTTAGGAGCCTGCAATCAGAAGAGAGGAAAGAAACGTTCAATCGGGCCAGCATGAACCAAGAAAAACAAAAACAAATCTTTTGAACATCTAGGTCAGGTTGTGGACCACAGCAAACTGTGGCATTTATAGGAAAGTTTCAAGAAAAAAAAAAAAGGAAACCACAATAATTTCAGTTATCTTTCCCACTTCCCAGGGCATCTGGGCCAACCTTCATATTTGATCAAAAGAAGCCCAATTCTGTAATTTCTGCTCGTGAGTGAATAGACTAAGAAGTAGGTGACAAACAAACAAACAAACAAACAAACAAAAATTCTTCTTCTTCATCTTCTTTTTAAGAGCCAGAACTACTAAAGATCATTGAATCCCATTTGGGGGCTGTGGTCATTTTTCAAAATCAATTTTTAGAGCCAGGGGTGCCTTATGTTTGCCTTCCAGGTGTCTGCTTTCTCAAGGTAACAAAAAGGTTCACAAGAATCCTTATCTCTAAGTGATAAACAGATGCAAACAGAGCCAGGCCTATCTGGGCTACCACAGGCCTGTTTGACTAATTGCCCTGATAGATCATTCTCCTGATGTCGGTGTCAGTGCACCCAGAGTAGCTGAGATAGCACATGTTTAACCCCTGACCTTCCAGCCGCTGAGAGCACATTGCTCTGGAAGGAACCCTTCTCCATCATCACTTCCTCCCCATGGCAGCCAGGGAAAGAGATCTGTTTCTAAGCAAATAGCAAAGGCTCTGACCCCGTCATGAGTCACCAGTCTGTCTACCCACTTCCAAGATTCCCCCTTCATATATTTATTCAGCTTGTCAGAGTTCCTGGCAAAGAGGGTAGTGATATTTGAAGTAAATAGAATTCATGCTAACTCTGGGAACAGTTAATTTCATAAATCTGAGATACCTTAAATGATGGCTATGGGCTTTGAATGAACCAATCTATTCCATTTCACCCCCTTTTAAGATACCCTTTCCTTTAACAAAAAAAAATGATAAAATAGCAAAAGCCACAGAATGAACAACAACAAAATATCGCAGGCCCGTTTGTTATAATGTAAGGAAATACCTAATTATTCTGTGCCTTAGGGCACTGACTTAAATTACTATAAGGCAGGCTAAATACTATTACTAACAGCAGAAGTGGGAAGCAAATGTATTTTATCTTAGATGGGTCATCGTTCTTTTATTGCATGCTTCACACATCTTATTCACAGACCTTACCCTCATCAAGTTTTAACAGATACTCTGCCAACACTTGGTAATTCAGCGGCTGACACTCCCGACTGAGTGTTTCTGTGCAAGAATTTCACATTATGCAACATTATAGAAACATTAAATGGGAATAACACAATGGCAAGTGGTAGTTTTTATGACCTTTTGTGTTAATTAATGAAATTATGCTGTCTTTACAGAGAGGCAGAAAATAATACAGAAAAAAGAAAACCATAATCATTATGGAGTATATCTGCATTTCTCTTCATTTTCTTTAAATATCTCAAGCTTAAATAGACATGAAATATTAAAGGCCATCGCATTGGGGGAAAAAGATCCATTTTGGTACATACTGCTTTTCGGCTTTCACTAAACCATTTAACATAGAATCAAAGCACCATAGCTTAATTATAAAATAGCTCTATCTTTCCAACACTTTGTTCAGCCACGTCTGTAGACCCCTTAATAACTTTTCAACCAAAAGGAAAGCATATTTGTTTTATGAAAAGAATTCCTGAATGCTAATGTTATCAATCGTTATTATCCTTCCCACATAATAAATATTTTTCTTTCTCCATTAAGAAAGCAAGATTGCAGTGCTTGAAATATTGAGTGGATTGACAAGATATTGCAAATGCTGGAGGGAATAACAGACGCATCATTAAAGTGATGTTTGACTATGAGTTTTCAATAAAGGAGAACTTGACACAGAAGGGGCCCTCCTTGTCAGAGGATCTAGGGTTTGCCTCATATAGGCAACTTCGGGGTTTTTTTTTTTTTGTTTTCTTTTCTTTTTGTTTTGTTTTATTCTATGTCTCAGTTTTCTCTTAGATGACCAGCTTCTCAAGAAGTTTAAATGATGTGAAGTCCTCAGCACAGTGACTGGAACTGAAGACGAGAAGATCCCTGGTCCATCCAAAGTTCCTTCCTGCCCTTTATTGTAAAACTACCAGAGATTTCACTTTACTCGAATTTACCTTCAAGCCACTTAGAGAATAATTTAACTGAGCTTACTCAAGTTTTGGAAACCCATAGAGAGATAGCCTGTCTTCTGAAAAGAAAGACTAATGTTAAGCATTAACATTAATAACAAGTATTGTCCCATTGAAAGATATAAAGATACTAAGGTGAACATTTCTCCAAGCAGCAACAAAAGTTAAATCTCTTTTGTTTATTAGAAAATTTAAGGGAAGATGCCAAACAACAGGATTGTATGGGGATCAGCCTCAGAGGACAAGGATGTTACAAAACAGAAATTCACTCAGGCTCTGGTGAGAAGCCATTCTAGGCTTTTTCATTCAGCAGCCAATTTATAGAAACTTAAGATCTCTTCCTTCATTGGTAAAATGGGATAATAATATTTGTTTCACCGAAATATAGTATAGTATAATGTGAGTAAAGAACTTAGCCTAGCAGAGAAGATAAATTTAACAGATACTACTTTAATCTATGTAGTATTACTATGAATTAATCATATGAAATGATTTGAAAGATTCTTTTTAGAGTATTAGGGTTCTCGCTCTCTCACATATTTAAACCTCTTCACAATCATCTCTTAAATATTAATTCATGTTGAAAGTCTTAGCCAATTTCCCCTTTCTCATGTCCTACCTCATTCTCTGACCAGTGATGCCCGTTCAAGTTAATGCCAATATAGCATCCCATGTTAGGCTGAGATCCAGAATTCTGAATTAACAAGGAAATACTCCTTTCATAACTTTGTTATGATTTATATATGCAGAGCCTAAAATGAATCACAACTCCAAACATTTGGGCCTAATAATGTAGGACATTGGCAAGTAATTTACCAGGTTTTCAGTGACTCCAAATAAAGTTTGACAAATATAAGAAAGAGTAGACCAAGAATTTGTCTACACCTGGTGTGAGTTTGTCTTTCTGTGTATCTTTCTTTCTTTCTTTCTTTTTTCCTTCTATCTGATCAGGATAAATCATTTTATTTATTTTAAAATAATAGGTTCACTAGCTTTTACTTGTAATGTCTTGTTCTCTTTGCAATAAAAAGAAGTTAACTATTTAGTTCTGTAATGCATTTAACTCAAGGATACCCACTACCTTGCCAATTTCTATACAAATGCATTGTAGAAAAAGTACTTTTTTAGTGTATTAACAACCAAGAGACACTACATTGCTCAAGGACAACATTAACATTGAGTTTATGGATTTAACATCTCTTTTAAAATCTTATTTTTAAACCAGAGATCTCTTTTAAATAAATGTAAGTAATTGGATTTTTTTTCTATATAAAAAACTGTGTCAGATAAATGCTATAAATCTGAAAGCAGAAAAGTAGAGAAGAAATAGAAATTTATAAGCCACAATGGAGTGTTTCACAATTTTTGTTTAACTAAACATATTTTAGCCTGCTTACACCTTGATCTATAGGACCCCACTGATTACTAGGCTGTAAATTGTATGAAGAGCTCTGCAGAAAATCATAAAAGGGGTAGCGAGGGGGCCTTATATCATGGAGTCACTTGGCCCCTAAGATTCAACCAAGACTTTGATATTTAGTTTAAACACAACCATATATTTTTATTAATAATGAACAGAATCGCTTGTTTCAATTTCATAAGCCCAATGCACCAAAGCTGGTGAGATTTCTATTACCCATGACCTGGATACTAATACTTTGATGAAAAAAAATCT
The DNA here is from genome assembly GCF_006229205.1 of Suricata suricatta. NCBI lineage: Eukaryota > Metazoa > Chordata > Mammalia > Carnivora > Herpestidae > Suricata > Suricata suricatta. Next base: position 16,867,978 of record NC_043708.1, on the reverse strand, counting down.
CAAATTTTCAAATGTTGACTTAATGCTGAAACAATGAAAAACAACTTTCCCAGCAGTTTTGGCACATTGAACTGGGAAAAAAGAGTGACCATTCTTTGTTCACTAGAAGAGCTATTAAAAATGCTTCTGGTACAGGAAATACTTTTTTTCTCCCCAGATATTAGAGCATATCTTCAGGAAACTCAGCAGATTAATCACATGAGCCCTGGCTCAACTTTATTTAGAAGTAAACCATAAGATTTAAGACTCATTCTAAAATGTAAAATCCCTCCTTCAGTATTTCGTAATGCTGATATTCCTTGCTGCGGTGTTTTTCTGTTGGCTCAGAAAGTGATAACACGGGTTTTTCTTTTTCTTTTTCTTTTTCTTTCTTTAATTTTTATTTTTTTACGAGTGGGCCAGGGGAAAGATAAAAGGAGAATGTTGATTCTCCTTTTGATTAAATTTGCCTGAATTTTTAACATGAAACCACAGGATTAGAGACAGTAATGTATTTTGTTTTAATACACAAAGGAATAGGCCTAAACGTAGAAGTTTCTAAAATTTTCCATTTGTGTTTATATAATGACTTGGTACAAGTTATTCACAGAAGGTTTTTGAATAAGAAAACTTTATGGAAGGAAAGAGGTGCCCCTTCATTCTTTGTTGGGTGGAGAGGATTCTGCTTGTTGGTAGGATTTTCCAAAATAGCCCAGAATGGCATCTGCCTTTTCTAAAAGATATTCTAAGAACATGTATTTCCTTACATTTCCAAACAAGAAGATATAACTTATATCCATTTTGCTAAAACTCAACGTCATTCCCTTTGGCTGACACCTAAAATAATCACACAGACAAAAGAACATGTTTCACAATCACTGCTCTTAAACCCAGGGCTAAACAATGGAGAGAATGGTGGAGGAGACAAGACGTGGATGGAAATGAAGCATCTCAACTGTGCTTTTAAGGGGCATTATTTGCTGACTTGGAAACTAGAAATGACATAAGCTAAATAAAATCCCATACCTGAAGCGATGCTATAAACAAGGAAGGTGCAATGTAGGGAGACAGTTGAATTTGTGAAACAGGGACGTCTCCTGGCGGATGTGAGGCTGGAACAAGTCTAGAAGGAAGTTTGGAAAATGAACTGGGTAGTTGGGAGGGGCTGGGAGAGGCAGACAGAGCCCTCTGGGCAGTGGTGTAGAGTGCTGGGGGCACTGAGGCCAGAACTCTATATTTCCCCTCCACGCTTTGAGCAGTTTTCGGGAAGATAAACGGAACCAAATGCTATAGGTGTAGATTCCTACTTATCCATGCAATTTCTTCAGACCCTCCACTTGAGCACAAGAGTCAAAAATATGCATTTTAAAGTGGATTCTTGTCTATCACCTGGGTGGAGACTGTCCCCAAGATAGTCAAGTCTCCGAGCTTCAGCTTCCTCATCTGTGAAATGAGGACATTGATAATGAAATTGTGAGCATTGACTCATTCAACGTATACAAAAAATTGAGTCAAATGTCTGGTGCCCAAAAAGCACTCAATCCATACCCACTGAAAGTGTTATAAGCATGGAACTTATTCTCATGAATAACGATGTCTCGAAGAGTCTACATGATATTATAGGATTTTACCTTCAACTATCTGCAGCATGAATGGCGTAACTGAAAAGGATGGATGAAGCATTTACAGCACAAAAAAAAAAAAGAGAGATTTTTGTAATTTGAAATTGATATCTAGGGACTGAAATTCCATATTTTACCCATGATACACCTGTACCCTGAGTTACAATGATAATGCTAAGTTATAATGAAAGCACAGGGTCCTAGTTAGGTATTTGATAGGTGATATTTTTTTTGATTTTCTGAGAACCAGTGAGAAGATGTAAGAGTCTGAACTCAAGATCCTCAAAGATTACCTAAAACTCACTCAAAAAAAAAAAAAAAAAGATACAAGGGATAACCATGAAATATTTTTTTTCCAGCTAAGGCAGTTTGCTTTATAATAAAGAGCAAATGTGACATAAAAATGATAATATTAGTACATGAGAATGTACCTTAGCACTTCTTATTTTAGTTTTTGTTTTATTTTAAATGAAAAATATGACATTTTACATAGGCTAATGCATTTTTCAGAGAATTCACCACAGATTTTGAGATTCAAAGGGAGTGTTTTAAATGAATTGGACATGAGAATAATAAAAACATTTTTTTAATGTTCAAACATCCTACAGTGTTAGCCTTTACATCCCTTTTTCAAACACCATCTCCTACAAGCACCAGCTTAAGTAGAGAAACTTGAAAGTCAGCATTTCAAATAAAATTCCCTCAATGTGTTTATCTCCATGGGTAATTTGTAACAAATCTGGAATAGCAATTTTCTGCCAAATGAAATACTGCAAGAGATGACTTTTTTTTCTTTTCACAGAACAGGTTCTAGTCAAGAGACTATAAAGAGGTTCTACTAGTCAAAAGAAATTACCTGCAGTCCATTGGGACTTATAATTCCTGAAAGATCAAGTGCTCTGTCCCTAAAAATGTTGGCTGGTACAGGGAAATGGTAACCCACTGAGAAAACAAAGGAGAAGAGAACTTTCAAAGCACTCAGCCAAGTTTTGGCTGAAAGATTTCCCATTAGCCTCGCCAGGTTGTTTAGACACCAATTTTATATTCCCCTGGAGGAGAGAAACACAAATTTGAAACACAAGGGTCCCTGGTCCCCAGAAAATCAACCTGCTTTTAAGTAGAAAGAGTAAGAACTGATTAGGTGGCTCTCTTATGTTTCTAATCCAAGCAAGTTCATTTTTCAAAAAACCCTGTATATAAGAGGGAAGATAGCTCAGAAAAGCCAGTGTAGGCTCTGGAAAAGATTAAACTGCAAAGGGGAATTTTTAATGACACCTTTCGAGTCAAATATGGTTTTTACTAGCTAATTAAAGTAATCGCAAATACCATTGGATTTTTTTTTAAACTTGGATCAGCAGAGATGAAAATGGCCACTCTTTAAATGGTGTTCCAGTTTCAATTTAGAGGGCTGAAATTTCATTATGTTGTGAATGGAGAGAATGTATAGTTTTTCCTAGGCATAGCTGACAGTTTGCTTATGGTCCATGGCTACATTTCAAGCTGTCCATAGCAAAAATGAGAAAAAGTAAAAACAATGTTCAGAAAGCCCATATATTTGATTTAAAGAATTATCACTACATATTTCCTATGGTTTTTTGGTATAAAAATGTCCTATGTTTAGGAAATGTTGGTGATGGTGAATGTTCCTTGTGTTCGCCCCTAGTATTCATAATGCATACGATAAGAAGCTAGATCTATGTTAGTTTTAAATCTATCTTTTTGCTTATTTTTTAAATTAAAATATCAAAAACCATTTGATGCATACTAGAGGCACTTACTATCATTTAGAATGCTTAATTCACAAGGAAATGTGCTTTGTTTATTACACACGCATTTGGGATGAAAATGTAGCAAGTACATTTAGCTAGTAATGCCCATTATGTGTTTGGGGAGGCAGAAATCACTGTCAATGTATGTGCAAGTGAGGAATCATGTGACATTTTGACCTTCTGAAGCTTTGAAAATTTGAGATGCCACCATTGACCACAAAATCCAAGGACAATTTTCTCCTGAGATCTCCTTTTCTCCAAGGATGATTCGGCAGATGTTCTTTCTCAAAGAGGCTCTCTTCGAGCTGTTAGTTTCCCAGCTTCACCAAAACAAACTGGCACAGTCAGATAGTGGTTCAAAACCCAAAAGAGAAAAGAGCCACGTTTTAACAAAGAACTAAAAAGTGCTTCCAGGAAACTCCTGCTCATTCGATAGTTGAGTCAATAGCATCACCGACTTGACACCCAGAAGTGCTAGAAGAGCTGGTAAAAGGGTCGGAGATTGGAAATAAATGTTGTGGGTTGACAGGCTTAAAATCTGATTGCCTGGTATTTCTGTCATAATTCCTAATAATGTAAAAATGAATAAAGCCTGGAAAAAATGTAAGTCTTGTTATTGTGAGTATAAGCAAATGCAGGGGGTTGTATGATAGAAACTGACAGATTCAAAGACAGTATAGTCCTTTGCAGTCAGCCAAACAGTTTGATCAGAAAATGTTTGTAGTGCTTTTCCTGGGTGTGTGGCTTCTTGCTTCTTCCTGCTAGCTTGTGGATTTTTCTAGCAGGATGATGGAAAAGGCAGAAGAAGGTTATAGATGAAGTTTAGAAAGTAATGGCTTCAAGTCCCAAAAGGTGGCAAGAAGAGTCTGACAATTAGGTTAGCACTGTGCCACATCTGGAGGGAGGTAGGTACTGTCACTCATTTATCCTTACTTCCATCTCCCATGATGGAGAACACTCTGAATTCAGTGTCTCAACTTCTTGAAACTTCACAAATCCTTTGGCACTCACAGATAAGTGAGGATGTTTCCCCTGTCTTCCAGTTATGGACAGCTCCCAGAGACATGAAGGTAATATAAATAATGTGCCTTATGGTCAATGGGGTAGGAATTTTGCATCAAAGGTCATATGCAAGTCTCTCTGCTACTCATCTAAAATGTTATATTGGAAGTATATCAGCTCTTGTGGTCTGAGAAATGGCAAGACCTCCATTAAATTATGTCCCATGAACTTGGTTCTGGTTTTCCTAGTGATAAAGTGGAGACCAATGGTTTTACATTATTACACAATTATCTCTACTATAATCCCATACAATAGATTAATCCACATTCTGGGAATAAACCTGTTTGTAAATTCAGTCATTTGATTTTCATGTGTTTGATCTGTAAATCAGAGTGTGCTAGCCAGGGGAATTTTTCATCTGTCCATCAAAATTAGTTTCTACAATGTGTTTCCTTTAGCTTTGGCAGCAACAAAATTTTAGAAGACAATTCTGGGACTCTTCCTCACTCATCAGGGATGTCACTTTTCTGTGCCTTTACTGCTGTTTTAACTAGAGAATAAATGTTTAAGCACAAAATCATGGGAAGGCATTAAATTGGGATGGATATTCTTGGCTTCTTGGCTCAGATCCACACTTTCTGATTTGTGTGAGTACCAGAAATTGTTCAATATCTATAGACCTAAGATTCTCTACATTGAGTACAGCAGTAAATATTCTCAAGTACCTTCAAGCACTGAGTCTTTATAATGCTCATACCCCTTCACTCATATCATCCCTTTCTCCCTTGAAATGAGGGACAGGGTGGTCACTAAAGACTCTTCCTGGTGTTAGGTTCTGTACTTTCTCATGTCTTATTTAACTAATATACATTGAACATTTATATAATAGTTCATTTTCACAAGGATTATCTCCCTATAAGATATACTATTATCCCAGTTTTATAGATTTGAAAAAGTTAGTTAAAGGTTAGTTAAAGGAGCTTCTTAAGGTCATATACTCGTTGAGTAGCTGAGTTGAGATTTCACATCATCTAGGAATTATTTCCAAACCCATGACTCAATTTATCATAGTGAAACTACCTTAAATCTCTTAGAAATTGTCATAATTTTATCTCTGGGCCTATTTTTCCTTAAAAATTGCTGGAACTGCCTGTGGTCTGCATCACTCAGATTAGTAGACTAGCCCTCAGCCTTCAAAGCCCTGCATCCAAACCAGATCTCTATCAAAATCCTCTTAGAGGTAGCCATGCTGTTCCAAATTGTCTTGCAAAGTGGGAAACGAGACAAGCAAAGTTGGAAATACTCTACTGTGGTTGTCATTCCTGAAAACCCAGAACTAAGTTTATTCCTAAATTTCTGGAGATGTCAATATAAACCTACACAGTGTTGATGTTTTCTCAAAACTTATTCATAACCTTCCAAAGTATAGACATTACCAAAACCCAAATGCCTACCTTCTCCCTCCTGCAAGTATACCATTCTCTGGAACATGTGGAGAAGGAGAGGTATTATCTTACAAACTTCCTGAACTATCACTCACAACATATGGTTTCTTTATTTGCCTCTCTCAGCTCGGCAGAAGGTCACTACTAGCTTCTCTGGGAAGTTGCTCTCTGCATAGGTTCCAGTCGCAGGTAAATGTGAGGCCACACCTAAAACAATTTGACATGTTTATTGCCAATGCATCTGACCTCAGTGAATTACAATAAAAAATGAGTGAAATAATATAAAACTGTATGTGAAATATATTTTTCCTACCGTCCAACTTAGACATGGCTCAGTAAATAATATTTTTCCTGCCCAATGTTGAAACAATTGAAAGATGAACAATAAAGCCAAGCAAATGGAGACAAAATGCTGCTTTATTCTGATAAAAATTGGACTGGAGAATTGTGGCTCATGTAAGTGGTTACAATGTACTTTCCAACAGTGAATTCTAGAGTGGACCTTATGATTATTTTTTAACTTTTTAATGTTTATTTATTTTTGAGAGAGACAGTGCACGAATGGAGGAGGAACAGTGAGAGAGAGAGAGGGAGACACATAATCTGAAGCAGGCTCTAGGCTCTGAGCTGTCAGCACAGAACCCGTTGCAGGGCTTGAACTCATGAACCATAAGATCATGACCTGAGCTGAAGTCCTACACTCAACCACCAGAGCCACCCAGGCGCCCCCTAGAATGAGCCTTATATGTCCACAAGCCCAGGTAACACTGAGCAACCCGGAAATTCCCCACATCAGGGTCCATTCCTGTCAAATGTGGAGTGTGAGGCCCAGACTGGAATCCACCCTCTGAGCGAGCAAGCTAATTCTCCAGCAGAACAGAGGGAGAAGGGCTATCCTGGGCTTTTGGGTTTCCTAATTTAAACTCAGCATTCTTTTTTTTTTAAGTTTATTTATTTTAAGAGAGACAGAGAGAGCACACACAGGGAAGGGGCAGAGAGAGAGGAAAAGGAAATCTCAAGCAGGCTCTGTAATGACAGCCTAGAGTCAAATGCAAGGCTCAAACCCATGAACCAGGAGATGGTGACCTGAGCCGAAACAGAGTCAGATGCTTAACTGACTGAGATACCCAGGTGCCCCCAAACTCAGCATTCTGACCACTCCTTCCCTCTTTTGGCGGAAGAGTGAGTGAGTGGGGCAAGAGGCCAGGAATGTTTAGGGAGAAGCTTCCTTCATTAGAAGCCACAGAAGTGAGAAAGAGGTGAATCTGCAAAAACAGATGGTAGAGATCCTAGGAATTAAGTATCTCACAGGAAGCTCTCCTCAGATAGATGTCCCCAAGGTCTAACTTAGCTTAGGAGTTCATAGCTTTCATATCAGTCTGTGAACATTCTACCTTCTTCTAGCCTTCCAGTCTGGTAGAAGTGGTTGCTCAGTGGTTGAAAAACCCTAGCTCTCTGGACAATGGATGGCTTACACCAGGATTTGTCCCTCTTTGGCTGGAGTGTGTGTTTCTATGTGGGCTTCTCAGTCTATAATACTATTCTCAAAAGGACACATTTAAGCTAGTCATGTGGCAATCCAAGCTCCACAGCATAATCCAGAAGAAGGAATGAGTGCTTTGGGGTGACATTTTGGTATGCCCAGGCTTTCTGAGTAGCCCAAGGTAGATACTTTCTTCTCCACCCTCCATCTGTGCCCTATGTAACCTGTAGTTACACGTTTCTATTCTTTTTAAGTGATCCTTGCCTACCAGTAAATATTGACTCTCTCACAGCCAGCATCCAAGGACAGATTCTTCCAGTTAAAAAGTCATAGTTACAGTTTACCATTAACAGACATAATGACCAACCAGGCAAGTTAGAGTAATAGTCTTTCTAAGTGTCTACAGCTGGTATTCAGCTAACACTGCAGTCCACTGACTTATGGGTGTTCTTTCTACGTTAGTTTCTTCTCCTTTGAAAGCAGAATGACAGTTTTCTGGACTTTTGTGTGGAGTATTAAATTAGTAATTCCAAACATTTTTAATTAAGTGACCCTAAAGGGTCATTTGAAGTTTATTTTGATGGCGTTTTATCTGACAACCCTAGCTCAGGACTGACTCTGATCTCATAGAGTGCCTCTCTGTATTAACCATTTCAGGCTTATATTATTTGTCTCGTTTAGGTGAATTTTATTTTCAAAAAGCAGGTGTTAAGCTCTTGAGAACACTGACCTTGCCTTATAAGTGTCTAAAATCCCCACACTATGTGTTCCCTGGATACTAATTAATTGACTGAAGGATCTGTCCTCCTCTTACTCCTTGTCTGTGAATAATGCTGCATAATTACTCATACATCTTTATCAAAGTGTCCTGTTTTGATACAACATAAAGGAATTAGTTGGAGGAAGTGGAGGGAGAATACTAAGAAACTAAAGCCGAATAACTAAAATGATCTGTCCCAAAGACATCCTGATAGTAGCCGCTATGTGGGGCCAAAAATTTAGTTCTCCTGACACTGGGTGCGGTGAGGTTTCCATGTCACAATGCTGAGTCTTTGACATTTTCCCTAATATAGGAAGCCACCCATACAATTAAAATGTGTATTTTGGATTGTGAAACCCAGTGATTATATCGAGGAAGTTTTAGGTTGGGCTAGAAATCTACATTTTGAGCAAGGACCCAGGGTTTTATTCTGGGCCTCAGCTTACCATAAATCTCTCTTGCTATTTCCTACTTTGCTAGGTCTAACTCCTACATACATGTTTTGGGTTGAGTGAGAATATTTATAAATGGCCAAGGAAAAATTATGTCTTGAAACCTTTTTATTTATTTAACAAACGTGACTCTAGTCTACCATGACTACAGCTATACCCCACCTGTACTAATTTGAATGTGTTTCTGACATACTTAATGAAAGAAATGACAACAATATGCCTCTCAAAAGTCATGGAGTTCAAAGAAAAATAATCCCCTTTGTTATTGTTCATTGACGAGCAGGATGCAAATAAATCTGGCCCAGCCTCACATAAATTCATGCTCACATTACATACTGTATTCTACCCTGATTCGAGTATAAACTACTTGAGAGTAGGGCCAATGCTTATTTTGCTCACTTTTATAATCTAGAGCCCATCACAGTGTCTAGAAGGTAGTAGATACTTATCAAAAGTACAGAAAATAAAGGCTATTGAGGAAACCATAGGACTTTTCATCTACTCATGGGAGACATTACCGTGTGTGTGTGTGTGTGTGTGTGTGTGTGTGTGTGTGTGTGTCTAATTGTAATAGCAAGCAGTCAACATCTGCTAAAAGGTAGGCAATCAAATGCCATTCTTACCTAAATCTGGGGAAGCAATTGATGAATGCTACCATGGCATATATAAAGGACTAGATATTATACATGTGACATGCTTAGCATTGAACCTGGTGCATGATAGGTGCTCAGTAAAAAGCTACTAATACAATTATCAATGCTATTAATACAAACATTAGGTACTAATTAAAAAGAAATTTTCAGGAACCAACTTGCAATCATATGTGGTTTGTGATCAAGAGAAACTAACTAAGGATTAAAACCTCCAGAAATTATGCCTCCAGAGATAATATAGATAGGGTTTTCTAGTATGTAGGTGTAAGCTTTTTGTGAGTTAGCAGAGCCAGTGGGCCTCTGATCATTTTTAAATCAATCTGTCTTTCTATAAATCACACATACTGAGAACACTTTAAGAATATAATGAATAATTCTGTGGCATTTTATGAGAGAATATATATTTTGAGAACAAGGGAGTATATGCGTGTATTTATGTCAGTATTGGAAAAAGGGTAAGGTGTTTTTTGTTAATTGATACGATCTGGAGTTGTCTTTCTTGATGCTTTTTATGTCCTCAAATTCTTTTAAAGAGAAGTGTATAATCAGAGACAGACACTCTGCCCATAAATTCCCATGGTCCAACTTTTAAACCAATATTACACTGCAATAAATTCCTATTTACCACAGTCCAGACCACTATGACGGGAAAATACCACTAATGGATTTTATGCGATTTTTGTAAATGCTACCCTCCCATTTTGTGCTAAAAGTGAGGGAAGTATTAAGTAAATACACCATTGAAGTTTTGGCCAGATGTAAACAACTTCCAGGATGTGTCAAGGATCAGTGAATTCTGCCCAGATTATCATAACCAGTGGTTCTTAACTTTTTCTTTCATAGGAATCACTCAGAGAACCTCACGAAAAGCATAGACTTTCTCTGAAGAAATATGTTTTTAAACATGCACATAAAATATGGCATATAATTTCAGGGTGCTTAAATCTTGTAAAGAAACTTAGTTTAAGGCTCACACATGGGATGCCTGGGTGGCTCTGTTAAGCCTCTAACTTTTCACTTTGGCTCAGGTCATGACCTCACAGTCCTGAGATCGAGCCCCACATCCAGCTCTGTGCTGGGTGTGAAGCCTGCTTAAGACCCTTCCCTCTCCTTCTGCCCCTCTTCTGTTCATGCTCTCTCACTCTCTACAGAAACACACACACACACACACATACCCATATACATATACATATATATAAAAGAAAAGTTTCACAGGCAAATTATGTAAAAGATTTCCAGCTACTGTGACATGCCATTCTAGGAGGCAACTCTTCCTGCCAAATGCCACGTGTTTCTATTTAGTGACTCTCCTGGTAAAGAGCCAGTACAAGATCCCAGATGCAAGCAGGTATACCAACAAGACATCACAGTCTTGAAAATCAGGAAAATAGAGCTTTGAAATCAGAACATAGTTAATAAGAATACAACACACACCAAACAAATCTTGAGATATCTGGCACTATTATCCATGTCACTGGAGGAATATTCGGTATGCTTTAACTTGCTAAAATGGAGTGCCATATAGGAACTTGATTATGGCAGATATTTGGGGGCTCAGCCCAGTATTGTCCACTGGCCAGTAGAGGGTATAGAAGAAGGGCCGAGAAAATGAAAACAATTCCTCCCTCTCTTCTTGGTCACAGCAGCTAATTTTGGAGTGTATATGACATGCACTGTCTTAAGGTCTTTATACTAACTTGGCCATACCTCACCACTGCACAATGAGGTAGAGTCTACCTTCGTTTTGTCACTGTGACCATTGAGGTCCACTTCATCAAAGATCTCAGGACTGGGAAAACAGAACCACTAGGATACAAACCCAGGCACATCTGGCTATAGAAGCCATACCTTTAACCAATATGTTATTCTGTTTAGGGGACTATTAGCATTTACTTTGTGCCAGGCACAGTGCTCGACTCAGAGAAGACAGGGTTCAAAGTCAATGTCCCACTATGATAGAAAGTGTTTCCAAAGATGGTCACTGCAACACCTTCCATCCTCTGTGTTTGGTGGCAATGTGGTCTTGTCACTGCCATCAGTGGTTGGATCCTATTCTTTTCCCCTGGGACTCAGGCAGGCTCTGTGACTGCCATGACTGACAGAATATAGCAGAAGTTTTGGAACTTCTGAGTCCAGATATTAGGAGAACCAGAAGCTCTTTCCTGGGCCTTTGGAAGCCTCATTCTTGGGGCCTTCTAAGAACCTGATATAATGCTAAGAGAAGCCCAAGCGATGTGGGCAGAATTCATGTAGGTTCTCTGGTAGACAAACGCAGCTGAGCTCACAGCCAAAGAGCCAGCATCAACTATGAGAAGTGAGAATGAGCCCAGGACAGGCTTCAGAGGACTCCAGTCACAACTGTCATCTAACTCATCCAAGTGAGACACCAAGTGAGAATGTCACAGCTGAGCCCAGTCAGCCTACAGAACCATGAGAAAGAGTAATGAATAGTTTGTTGTTTTAAACCATTACATTTGGAAGGATTTGTTATAAAGCCGTATAAAAACTAAACTACCCGCCTGCAAGCCGCTCTGTTGAGAGACAGGCAGCGGTCAAATATAACCTAGAAATACAGTAGAAGCTATGGTTATAATAAACAAAAGAGATTCTGGAAGCAAAAGGAGCCACAGCTACCTTAGATTGGGCATGGTAAGGCTCCTTAGAAGTGGTAACAGCTAAGAAAAAGGGGAAGAAGGAAGAAGTAGAAAAAAGGAAGAAGTAGGAAAAAGAAAGTAAGTGGCAGGGAGAGGATGAGAGGAAAAGGGAGGGACGGGATGGAAGGAGAGAGGAAAAGCTACTGCAAAGGAGTGCAGGAGAGGGCTTGGCTTGTTCTGGAACAAGTGGAAAAGGAAGTGGAGGTTGGCTTGGGTAAGAAAAGAGTGTGGTGGGTGTATGTGTGGGGAACAGGAGGTTGATAAGGAAGAGGGAGGCTGGTTACAGGAGACCTAAGTAAGACCATGACAGGCCTCGAGTGGCACTCTGAGGGTGCCAGGCTTTATGTTGAAGGTAATGAGGAGCCACTGAATCTCTGTAAAATGAACTGAGCCCATCTGCAACTTGGGAAGGGAAGGTGGAGCAGATGATAGGAGAGAGTAGTTACGCTGAGGGCAGGGTGCTCAGGCGGAAATATCAGAAAGGGAAGAGGGGGAGCGAAACTGAAGTTGCCCTCCTGAAGACATTGGAGGGAGTGATGTAGAAACAAGTGAAGGATGGGTGCCTGGGTGGCTCCGGTGGTTAAACAGCCTCTTGATTTCAGCTCAGGTCATGATGTCACGTTCCCTGGGATAGAGCTCTGCATTGTGCTCTGTGCTGATAGCAAGGAGCCTTCTTGGGACTCTCTCTCCTCTCTGTCTCCCCCTCCCATGCTCTCATGCTCGCTCTCCCCAATTGAATAAATACACATTTTTAAAAAAGAGGAAAAAGCAAAGGAGATGAAATCAAATTGCCTGCAGACAGATGGGACAGTCTCAGAGACGAGCCCCAGGCTTCAGGTTTGGGCAGTTATTGTCCGGTGCTGCTACTTTTCATCAGACAAGGAACAGAGATAAAGAAGCAGGTGAGGGAAAAGAGAAGGGATTAATTTTGCACATAATGAGTCTGGTGTGTCTTTGTGGTATCCATATAGAGATGTCGAGCAGGTTGATAAACAGGACTCATCTGAAGTTCAAGACAGAGGTGGTCCAGGACGTGTGGAGTGTGGAGTCATCAGTGTTCAAGTGGTTATTAAATTGTAGGAGTTATTAATAACTCCCAGAGACAGTGTGGGTCATGCTGGAAAAAAATTGCTGGGGCGTGATTCTAATGAAAATCCATGATTCCAAATATATATATTGACATTTTAACATCTCTGATATCTGAATGCCTCTTAAAATTAATGGAAGATTCTAGATTAAATGGCAGTGCTTTTATTTCATGCTACCAAAAATATGATGTTTTATAATTAGTGACATCTTAGATTCAATGAAATAAGATGGTATATCAAAGCAACCTGGATCTAATAACTGCTTGGGAGATGGCTATATTTATTTAATGTTTTAAAGTCTATGAAAAATGTATTAAGAAAGAGTAGTGCAGGTAGTATGCCTTTGAGGCAAAATAATTACATGACTCAGATGACAAGTTTGGAAACACTGATCCAAGAGCGGTAACAACAGTGAGAACAGCTATTATTTATTGAGCAGTGATTGTACAGATGTCCCTCTAAGCATTTATGTGTTTTAATTCTTTTCAATCTTGCATCAACCCCATGAGATAAGTACTACTATTGATTTCATTTTGCAGATGAGCAAACTTAGCGTGATGTGTCAAATATCAGTCCTAGCAAACACGTCCACAACACACATACAGAGCAATGTGACAGTGCACATAGTTGCAACACAGCAATGAAGAAATTTGGGGAAGTCAATACTTCCCAGAAGTGGGGGCTTAATAGGCTATACAAAGAGATAGGAATTCTGTTACTGACTGGAAGGATTCTCACCACATCTCACCCTGGAGCCAAAGTTGGACATTTAACAGACTGAGCCACCCAGGTGTCCACAGAGTGGTGCTTCTAAAGGGGCATGTACAGAATCCACCTGCAGACGTTAGGGTCTGGATGATGCATTTGCACACACACACACACCCCTCCCTGTTTGTGCCAATGTGTCAGTGCAGAGTTTCTCTGTTTTCTTCAACTGTATTTATTGCTGCATTTCTCAGCATAAACTTATCCTGATGCATTTTTATGAAGAATATTATCTCAAACATTAGTTTTTTTAAATAAAAAGAAAAACTTTATTGTAAAAAGTTCCACAATGAGATGGACTGGGATATTTTTATCTATTATTTCCTTAGGTTCACATGTAATGAATGAATGCTGATTGTTGATGGAATAACACAGGAATCAGCATCAAGCCTTCCCCTTTATTTTTCATTATTATCTTTGATTTTAGATGTGGTACTGAGAAACTTTATTACCATAAATAAGTAGTTGGAAATAAGTGAGATTTGGGAGACTTAATTTATGGACCCATCTTTTGAGGTTTACAGCAAAAATTACATAATGATCTACCACCATCTAAAAATATTTACAACTCATCAGTCTGCACCTCAGTCAGATTCATATTTCCTTATGTGTTTATTTCTTTTGAGAGAGAGAGAGAGAGAGAGAGAGAGAGAGAGAGAGAGAGAGAGAGAGCACACATTTGTGGGAGGGAAAGAGATAATCCCAAGTAGGCTCCATGCTGTTGGTGCAGATCTGACCAACCCTGAGATCAGGACCTGAGCCAAAATCAAGAGTCAGACTCTCAACCAACTGACTCACCCAGGTGCCCTGAGATTCCTGTTTTTTTAAGAAACTAATTTAAAAAGCACCAGACTTGCAAAGAAATTTATTACATAGTCCTTAGATTCATTTTCTTATTATCATTGTTTGGTCAGGGAGGTCTTAACCTTCCAGGCAGAACCTAATAGACAATTTTGTAAGAAGAAAGGCTCCAGTGGGTGGGGAGGGGAATTCCATCTCAGGCAGATTAATTTTAGGAAAGTGTGTGGATGAAATAGACTGTTTACACGGATATTGTAGAACTTTCTGGCCTGTCTTATGTTTGCTGAAAGTCTGCAAGTCTCCAAAGAACATGGAAACTGGTGTGAAGACCAATGTTCTAATGGATGTGACTACATTCACTGTATTCACTATATTTACTGTATCCCCACATGGCTGGCACAAATGTGTGCAACTGTGTTCCATAAATAGAATATAGATGAATTCTTATCTAGTTGTAAGATCCTTAAGATGCTAATTTCATCAACATACTGCATTTTCTTTCCCTGTCAATCACATAAAAGCCAGAAACCTCTCGATTTCTCAGTTGTTTAAAACATTCCAAATTTCTCAGCTTTCAAAGTCATAGTTGTTCTTTAACAAAACCCTACAAAGAAACACAATACAATGCTTCCAATCCTTTAGAGGAGGAGGAACAAGAAGCCTTAGGCTCTGTGACAATACACTAACCTTACCTTTTAAAAGTGTGTGGCTATTGAAAGAACAGATTAATTAACACTCCTAGAGCTAGGTTATATCCCCAAGGTAGAGAGTTCAATAGAAATGGCTTCCAGCCTAAATAAGAGTGATAAGTTGCTAATTAGCTTTGCCTATTATTTGTAGAAAAAAGTTTATTCTGTATATGAGAGTAAGATGTATTTGCACTACCTGAATATTTAAGAAACTTGATACACACCCAGTAGCTAAAAATAATGATGGGATAAGAGAAAACCGGAATAATTTCATTCTCTGTAAGAACTTTAATTTATGTTCTGCTTTTTCTTTATAGTGACCTTTCTCTATATCCAAAAACTAAAGGAAGGATAAATCACAATACAGGAGTTTTCTTTGTTATAGAGCATTTTCCCAGGGTTCGCCCTCCCTGCCCACCAGTGCCAGCCAAGCATCCCTTTGTCTATAAAAGCAAAGAATGAAATTGATTTCACTCAATTTCTTCGAAATCTGCTACTTTAGTTTTATACAATGGGAAAGCCAAGGGCAAAAACATCCGGATTTGCTCTCCTACAGTGGTAGAAATAGCAGACGTCTCTAGTTCACTTTGTCTTTATAGGTCTACCATACATTTTAGGACTGGCCTTTCTGTGTCTCCTCATTGGCACTCCACAGCTAAAATCTTTGATCCCTGTTAGATTTCTGTTCCTAAAGCAAACAGTACTTCCTGTTCCTGAAATTTTGCATTCCCTTTTTCTTTTCAGTGGCGACTTTTATCTTGAGGACCCTGGTTCATATTCCTGAGATGACCAGTAACTCAAAGGAAATTCCAGACCATGTTATTGACAAATGGATCTGACATACTAAAGCCCTTGTATGTTAAGTGTGGTTTCATTTCAGGAAAAGTTGGTCTCAGTGTGAGCCTGAGAAGCATAGTTTCAAATAATATGTATAGTAACATGAAATGCTATCTCCATTGTGCACATGCAGAACCTGAGGAGGAAAAATAAAATAAGGTAGGCTGGGTTATAAGGCCAGTAAAACACAGATCTGGGTTTTCTGGCTCCAAATTCCAAGGCCTTTTTAATAAACCATGTTGCCAAAGCATTTTACCTCTAGAAAGAAAAACTCATTGAGAATAGTATCTAACACCAGGTAAGCAGACACTTCCCTTCTCCTCTGAGTATAAAAAAGGAACATATAGTATTATTATTTTAGAATTCTCTGACAAAATATAGTTGATCAAGTATTGGTATACTCACTACCAGTCAAAAAAGAATGCAATTTAAGCACCAAAACAGACAGCAGTTATTTACATTTGAGTTGAAGTGTCTATAAGGAACAAAGCATACAAGCACTTCAAACATGTACATCCTTTGGAATCTTCAGTAAGAAAACAGAAAGATCAGGGGTGTCTGAGGGATTCAGTCTGTAAGCATCCAACACTTGACTTTGGCTTAGGTCAAAGTCAGTCAGGCTCTGAACTGGGCATGGAGCCTGCTTGAGATTCTCTTTCTCTCTTTCCCCCTCTCTATGCCCCTTCCCCATGCACACACATGTGCATTTGCTCTCTCCCTCTCAAAATAAATAAACATTAAAAAAGAAAACAAAAAATCATGTTGATATCAATAAATGCTATGTTATATTTATATAAACCAACTAACAAAATTTTATATCTTAAAATGTCTTATAAGTAACTACAATTTGAAATACTCAGAAGGAACCCACCAATTATCCTCCACCTATTTCTAAAGTCCCATTTCAGCTCTGCTGGTCACTCCACTGTCAATACAAAGTAAATGCAGAAAATTCCCCCATGCAAAAGGTAGCCCACTCTTGAAATAATGAAGCATCATGCTGTATATGTTCCCTCTAGTAAAACATCTGTGGCTCAGTTGGTTAAGTGTCTGACTTCGGCTCAGGTCATGATTTCACCGATCCTGAGTTCAAGCCCACATTGGTCTCTGTGCTAACAGCTTGGAGCCTGGAGCCTGCTTTGGATTCTGTGTATCCCTCTCTCTTTGCCTCTCCTCTGCTCAAATTCTATGTGTGTCACTCTCTCTCAAAAATAAAGAAACATTAAAAATTAAATATATATATTAATTAATCAATTAGTATATCCCTTCCCTTCTTTCTTCAGGTCTGTCACCACTTCTTGCCCTCCCGTAATGGCAAAATTCTTCGTAGTTGTTGTCTGTAACTTCTGCCTCTAATTCTCTCCTTCCATTCTTTTTTGAGGCCATTCTAGTCCAGCTCTGTTTAACACAACCCCATAGCACCTAAACTATGGTTATCAATTCATCAATGACTGCACTTAGGCACTGAATAATGACCCTACCCACTGCCCACTCAAATACATCATATTTGGAAGCCCTAACCCCCAATGTGATTGTATTTGGTGATAAAACTTTAAGGGAGTAATTGAGTTCAAATGAGGTCATAAGGGTGGGGCCCCAATCCAAAATGACTGATGTCTTTATAAGAAAGGGAAGGGACACCAGGACTATGTGAGCACAGAAGAAAGGCCATATAATGATACAGAAAGAAAGTACCATCTACAAGGCAAGGGAAGAAGACTCAAGAGAACCAATTCTGCCAGCAGAGTGATGGAGGACGTCCAGACTCCAAAACTGTGAGGAGGGAAAACATCTGTTGCTCAATTCACCTCATGTGTGGTAGTTTGTTAAGGCGGCCCATGCTGATTGATATAACCCTACATTACTAAATCCAATGAACGTTTTGTTGTTGTTGTTGTTGTTGTTGTTGTTGTTGTTGGCATCTTACTTTGCCTATGAGGGACATTTTATACACTTTAACTTTCTCTTAAATTGTGTCTCTTGGAATATCACATCAATAATATTTTATCTTTCTTTTCTTTAAGGTTTTATCTTCCTACCAACACTGCCAGTGTCTATTTCTCACTCATTTCTCTACTTGAAAATGTCTTCCACACCAATGAACCTATTCTCTTTACTAAATAACTATGTCCCTAGGTAATCACATCTGGTCTCCTGGATTTGGGTACTGCCCACAGGCTGATGACTACCAAATTTATATCACCAACCTGTAACTCTCACCTGATCTTCAGACCTAAAATATATATCCAACTTCCTGTAGGATATTTGCACCTGAATGTTTAACAGGCAACTCAAATTTAACATATTCCAAACTATCCTTCTAATAAGCCACCTATTCTCAACTAGCCTATGCCTCCTGCAGTTTTCCTATCTCAGTCAACAAAAACTCAATTCTGCTGAAGCCAAAATAATTGTTCTTCACTCACATCCCAGATCCTGTTTATCAGCAAAGCTGTTGGTTCTCTAAGTGCTCAATGAGGCCCCCTTCCTGGCTTACAGATGGCCATTTTCTCATTGTATCTTCACATGACAGAAAGCAGAGAGAGAAGAAGGAAGTACTCTTGTGTCTATTATCATTAGGCACTAATCGCATTCATGAGGCCTCCTTTCTGTTGATCTAATCACACCCAAATGTTTCACCTCCAAATACCATCCCTGGGATTAGGTTTCCATATATATATTTGCAGTGGTGGGGAACACAAATATTTAGTAGATAGCATCATCCATATAGGACCCCTCTTCTTCTGAGATGCCCAAGGGGACATCTGTTACCCACACAACTTTAAGGATTTGGCTACAGAAGCCATATTTTATCCCCATGATAATGCTCCTTCTGGGCCTAATTAAAACTAGGAATGAGCCATACCTCCAGGGCAGTAAAATCCACAGTCATGTCAACTGACCTCTCATCACTGGAGACTTAAGAAAGTGAGATGAACCAGGAAGAGTCCTCTCTTGAGGATTTGGCTTTGGGAACCCGAGAGTTTGGGCCACCTGATAGAGTTAAGGCAGAGAATGACTCAGAGATGACAGTGAAGGTCCACAGAGACAGCACAGATAGCAGGGGGTAGAGAACAATGTGCACAGGAAATTAATTCACAGGGAGATGAAACTGAAGCACAGAAGCTGTGATAATAAAACAAGGTCCCTGGAGAAGTCTTGCTTCCTAAACATACCAACCTATCTATAAATCACTGTTTTCAAGGCAACATGAATAGATCTCTTTGCCTTGCAAACAAGCTAGTATAACAAACTCATCAGCTAAGTGCACA
The DNA here is from genome assembly GCF_006229205.1 of Suricata suricatta. NCBI lineage: Eukaryota > Metazoa > Chordata > Mammalia > Carnivora > Herpestidae > Suricata > Suricata suricatta. The sequence continues at coordinate 16,848,707 of NC_043708.1, read as the reverse complement.
ATGAGGCTATGTTTATATTAACTGTATAAAAAATATCTTATCCGAGCCTTGGAGCACATGCTTGTTAAATCAGGTGTACTTTCCCGAGGGTGTCAGCAAACAGCAATGCACAGAACCACGGTTAAATGACTAAATGTTTAGGTCAATTGCAGAAAACAATGTTTTATTGAATAGCATTCTGTTAAAACAAGTGCATTTAATGAACTACTCTACGAATGATCTCATCTGTGTAAAAAACATCTAGTGAGGTTCAGAACTGTGTGGCCATAATTTATATTAAACTGGCAGTAATAGATATAGCAACTTTGTGGTCTTTCATTTTGCTCTTAATTTTCAAATACACCAAGCTAAAGATCGTCCATAACAAGAGAAGGCAGAAGGTGATTTTATAAGGGGGTAGAGACTACATTTTCATTGGCTATGCTGATTTCCTGGTGTCTTTTGTGTGAGGGGAACAAAGAAAAATAGACACTAGAGGCATTAATCACACAAAATCTGTCACTAAAGAGGGACACAACCAACAATTTTACCATCAAAATGCAATCCATAATCAGGAGAAAAGGGAATTGCTCTGCTGTGTGACTCCACCCTTGATAACTAATTAATTAGATGCCAACTGTTAAATACTGGAGCCAAGGCAGACTAAGGGTCTATTTTCTCCACTTGCAACAAAGACATTTGTCAATGGACTATACTCATTTCTTCAAAAGTGCTTTTTGTATTTTTTTGTCAGTTTGGGTGTTGACATAAATCATTTTTAAAATCCTGGCAATTAAAATCTCTAAAGCTTTGGGTATAAATTTGCTAGCTGAAAAAACTTTAAATGTGATCAATAGTTTTCATTTTATATATATTTGAAAGAGTATGGTGTGCTGTTTGGAAAACTGGAAATATTGGTTGTTACTTTGAATTAAAATTTAAAGAAGTATTGGACCAAGAGAAACAAGGGTCCCATAAAGGCCAAACTGATACATATTTTTGTGTACATGTGGTTTAAATTTTCTGTTGAGAGTAACAAAAGAAGTAAAATATTAAAAAGAATGGAATAAAAAAGTTGTCCTTGGACTTCAGATTTTAAATCTATTAAAAGATAGATTTAAAAGATAGATTGTAAATAGGTAATTGTTTAATCTGAACGAACTTATTTTCTTTCTTTCTTTCTTTCTTTCTTTCTTTCTTTCTTTCTTTCTTTCTTTCTTTCTTTCTTTCTTTTCTTCCTTTCATTTCTATCCTAGTTATTAACCAAATTAGAGTTATTACCCAAAGAATAGAGGTCCTAGAATCAGGTCCAGAGGGAATTCAGGGGAAACAGCTTTTATGTATGAATTTGTACTGTTCTGTTCAAAGCAAATCTTTCAGGCTTTCAACACTTTACTTTATCAATGTTTTAGAGAGAACAACTATAAGAAGAAAAAGGAGAAGAAGAAGAAGAAGAAGAAGAAGAAGAAGAAGAAGAAGAAGAAGAAGAAGAAGAAGAAGAAGGAGAAGAAGAAGAAGGAGGAGGAGGAGGAGGAGGAGGATTAAGATTGTGGTGTGCATGAGAGAGAGTGGAGGCAGTGTAAATGGAATTTTAGCAGTCTGAAGAAAAAAAAAGGTATGTTGGTGGCATTCATACTGACTGGTTTCTCAGAAAATGTTAGACCTGGTGGGATTTATATCATCTGATTTATGCAACTCCAAACCTTGTCTGGCAGATGTACAAATCAATTGCCTCTAAGCACCCTCTACACTGACCCACACATTTTCTGTGAGAACCTAGTAGGAAGTAATACTTCATGGGTCCCCAAGATTTCTGCATCTTAAACTAAATTAAAGCCTCTTCAGTCAGAAAACATGAGTCATTTCTCACTGAGCACAAATCAACTCAGCCCTCTCCGACACAAGTCACTATGTTTTTATTGAGGATTTACTATCTGACTCTCCTGTGCAGTGCCTTCTGGAAGAGCCAAGGTCTATAATACACCTTCCTATCCTCAAAGAGGCTTGTCTTCTATAGGCTACAAGGCATGCAGCTCAAACACACAAAATAACTGTGTGGGGAGGGCAGGAGCGAACTGTAATGCTGGCTTAAGAAAGCAAAAGAAGTGGCACCTGGGTGGCTTTGTCACAGAACATCAGACTCTTGATTCCGGCTTAGGTCACGATCACTGTGTCACGGGATCAAGCTCCTCCTCGGGCTCTGCACTGAGTGGAGACTGCTTAAGATTTGCTCTCTCTCTCTCTCCCTAAAACTACAAAATAATAATAATAATAACAATGATAATAAAATTAAAAGAGCAAAAGAAATTCCCCCATTATTTATTATTCACTTCTGAGATAATTCATATGTAAGTGAAATAATTCATATATAGGTGGATATGGGGTGCAATGATAGTGACATTTGAGCCAATATTATACATGTTTATAGTGCTCATTGGAAAAGCTAAAATAACTTATATCTTTTTAAATTTGCAAAAGAAACTAAAATCTATTCCACAGTCAGTCAGTGTGAGCCAATTTTTCTTGATATACCACCTTCTACAAAGGTCTCAAATTTGAGTTTATTTCAGTAACATGGTCATTTTGTTGAGGATAAATTAACCTGAGGTTGAATCCTATTTTTTTCTCTTTCCTCAGTTACCAAGAGGCCATCAGCTCCTAAACATGACACTGAAATCTTTACTACAGTTTAAAGTAAATATTTGAGGGGCACCTGGGTGGCTCAGTCGGTTAAGCCTCCGACTTTTGCTCAGGTCAGATCTCATGTTCGTGGGTTCGAGCCCCGTGTCAGGCTCTGGCTGACAGCTAGCTCAGAGCCTGGAGCCTGCTTCCAGTTCTGTGTCTCCTTCTCTCTCTCCCCCTCCCCTTTTCATGCTCTGTCTCTCTCTGTATCAAAAATAAAGAAAACATTAAAAAAATTTAAAGCAAATATTTGATTAAGAATTTTTTCCTTTAAAATATAATACACAGTGGCATATTTGAATAGATTTTTGAAAGTATATCGGTATCATATTTACTTGACAGATCAAGGAAGTTCTGAATTATTTTATGGTGTTTTATGTAAATTCAGTTCTTGAGTACATAAACATCATTTCTGGTTTAAAATGTATATAACTAGTGTTTCGGTATACTATGCCAGTTCATTCATAGAGAACACTATACTGTTCATACTTTTTATATTAGTTGGCTCTTGAAAATATTGCACAAAATAGCCATTTAAAAAAGGTAAGTAGTTAATTGTTTCCACAAACTGTGAAAGCAGTTTGATTCCTGTTTTTAACTTATCACAAATTTTAAAGCATTTTTCAAACGTGTTTATTTATTTTGAGAGAGAGAGCAAGTTGGGGAGAGGTCGAGGGAAAAGGAGGACGAGAATCCCAGGCAGGTTCCACACTGTCAGCACAGGGCTTGATCTCACCAACCAGGAGATCAGACCTGAGCAGAAATTAAGAGTAAGACGTTTAACTGACTGAGCCACCCCAGTGCCCCTTGTCTCAAATTTTAAAAGCAAGAATCCAGAGACCTAAGTCTCTATTCGCAGCTCTATCACTAACCTGTTTTCAGCCAAATCACATAAGCCATTTTAATAGTTTTCCACTCTATAACAATAATAGCAATAATGACGAAAGGTTAACATTTTATTCCGTGCCAGGTGCCCCATGTCCTAATCTTTATTGCGTTCTAATGCACTGTCATAATCCTCATTTATTAATGAGGAAACTGAAACGCAGAGAGACCCAAGGTTAGCCAGCTAATCAGCAGCAGGGCCAGGCCACGGGCGGTTTTGTCTCCAGAGTCCGTATGTCCAGCCACCATGCTCTACTCCTTCTGAAACCTAACTCCCATCATGCCATTGATATACTTCGACCAATTGGTCTATTCTTGTTCTTCAAAAGCTCTCTCTAGGTATTTGTGGCTCCAGACAAACAACTCTTTTCCACGTCTCAGATATATTCCCATCTTTGCAGGCTCCAGATCTTCAGTAGAGCCTGCCCTCTGGTTGGAATGCTTTGCCCCATCTCTTCCATTCCAAGTCCTGCCCAACCTTCAAGAACAAGTTATTCCTCGTAATAACCAACTGGGAGATAAATGCTCTCCTAACGACACTGAAACTTCTAGCTACTAACCATACAGAAAAGAAAGCATTTACAAAATCGTAGGAGAAACTTTGAGTGAATAATGGTAAACCATTTATGTGAATGAAGCAATATATCATGATTACGTCAATTCTTCCCAAATTGTTCTACAAATTGAGAACAATTACAATAAAAAAATCAGCAGATATTTATAGAAAATTGATACAACTCCTTCTATAATTAATATAGAATCATAAGGGTCTGCAAGTAACTTTTTCAGTTTTCTAATGAAAGAACTAAGGTTGGCTTGGGTTGAATTACTTTATGACATATTAAAATATATTCTTTAATAAGACAAGCAGTATGGCATATGTGCGAACAAAAATGTCAATGAAACAGAAAATATAGCTCGTAAACAAACCCATGTATACAAAGGAACTGATGTTACTTTAAAAACTGTGTGATAAAAATGATGCTCCAAAACAAAAAGGGTAAGATGGATGGCTCAATATATAGAGTTGGGAGAATATGCTCCTTCTACAGAAAATAATTAGACCAGTTCCCTATCTTATACAAATACAAAAGCATACCCATAAAGATTTTAAAAATGATTGAGGGAATGTCACTAAGCTAACAAAAGAAAATACTTAATAATATCTTTGTAAATATCTCTTGATTTAGCAAAGATGAGAAAAAACTTCTTAAACAAGAAGAATTTCAATCTAATGGAGTACAATATAAATGACGTTAACAGATCAGAGGCTGGAAAACTATATTTGAAATATCTAAGATAAACACAGCATGATGATCTGTTATACACAAAGAATTCCACATTTAAAAAAACATAAATAAAAATTTTCTAAGTGGTCAAAAATATTACAATAGGCAATTCACAAAAGACAAAGCTCAACTACTAATTCTATGAAGAGAGGTTCCAACTCGTTGGTAAATTATCCAGTTACCAGATAAATTCATATTTTAGTGATGCTCTTCTTATTCATTTAAATCACAAAACTTAGTAACTATGGGGAGGATGTGGAGAAATACAGTGGTGAGTGTGTAAGCCAGAACAGTCCATATGGAAGGCAGTCTGTTAATACTTAGTGAAATAAATTGAGCACATACCCTATGACCTGCAGCACCTTGGTCCTAGAGGTGGGTAAAGCTAGAGATATATAAATATTCTTCATGGCATTGAGAGAAAGAACTGGGAAAATGGACGACAAAAAGGATGCATGCTATGAAATACTGTATATTAGAAGCAATACAGAGATAGATCTCAAAAACATGATACTTAGTAAAAGTATGAGAAATAATATTTATAACATACTACCTTTTGTGTAAATTTAATATATACACAACAGAACCATATTCATTTTTCTTACAAATATACATATGTATTTAAAGACATGTATCACACTATAGTAATTGTAAACAGGGCAAAAGGAATGCGGGCAGATGTCATGGATGAGAAGGGGAAAATTAAAGGTGAGCAAAATAAGACAGACATTTTGCTTGAATCCATGATAATAATTTGATACAAATGGAGAAGTATAATTAACTCTAATTTCAGACCCTAAAAAACAAGGGCCAAAACATAAAATAAATAAATAATAAATAAATAAATGAAATAAAATAAAATATGCTTTAGATCCAGCTAGGTTTGCCTGGAATCACACAGTAAGGAACAGAAGAAGGGAGCAGAAAGCAGGGAAGTACTTTGTCTTTCCCAGGCATTAGAACCATGTGAGATCTGGTTTTCTCCTTCATTCTGCAAATGTGGTATTTGGACTGAAAGCTTGCTTTATTTGAAGAATGAAGAAATTGAACAAGAGGATCCTTGAGAAGCTTTGAAGATTCATGGAAGTGGTGAATGCTTTGGCATAAATTTCTGCCCAGCTACGCACGGCTGTGTGACTTTGGGCTAGTCATGTATTTCTCTTTTATAAGTCCTGTTGTTCTTGTCTGTCGGTAACAATAATATCACCTATAGTACAGAGTTTTGTTTCTTTTCTTTTTTTAATTTTTTTTAAGTTTATCTAGTCATTAGAGACAGCACAAGCTGGGGAGGGGCAGAGAGAAAGGGAGATGTAAGAGAATCCCAAGCAGGCTCTGCACCATCAGCACAGAGCCAATTGTGGGGCTCAGACTCAGAAAAGCAGGAGATCATGTCCTGAGCCAAAACCGAGTTGGACGCTTAACCAACTGAGCCACGCAGGCACCTCCAGAGTTGTTAAGATGAGATGGTTTCTTCCTTTCATTCAACAAATATTTAGTGAATCTGTGTCATGGTCTACTGTTCTAGGGGGCGTCCTAAAGCACTGAACAAAACCAGTTAAAACAATGTCCAGCCCTTAAGCCTTATAGTTGAAGGAGGGACTACAACAATAACAAAAAACAAGTAAGATGTCCAGAAGAGTAAATGGTGGTACATGTGGGTGAGACCAAGAGCAGAGTAGGTGGATAGAAGTGTCCAGAAGTAGACCCATTCCACATTATCTTTTTTCAATTTTTATTAATGTTTATTCACTTATTTTGAGAGACAGAGAGAGAGAGAGAGAGAGAGGGAGAGAGAGAGAGAGAGAGACAGAGAGAGAGACAGAGAGAGAGACAGAGAGAGAGACCACAAGTCAGAGAGGAGCAGAGAGAAGTCGAGACAGAATTCCAAGCAGGCTCCATGCCATCAGCACAAAGCCTGATGCCGGGCTTAAACTCAGGAACTCTGAGATCATGGCCTGAGCCAAGATTGAGAGTCTAATGCTTAACAGACTGAGCCATTTAGGCACCTGAGCCTTTGCGTTTGAAATAAGATTGCTAGGAAAAGTCTGGCTGAACATTTAAACAAAGATCTGAAGAAAGAACGGAAGAAGCTGAGCAGACTAGAGTGAAAAAGCAGTTGGGCTTGGGGGCCAGGATGTGGAAGCTGGTCTGACGTGTCCAGGAGGAGCAAGGAATCAGTGTAATGGGAGAGCAATGGGCAAAACACAAGCAACAGGGGATGGGCAGTGAGAGTTCAAAGAGTCCAGAACACCAGGGTCTTGTGGGCCATTGTAATGACTTTGACCTCTATTCTGTGAGACAGGAAGCCCCTGAAAGGAAATGAGCAGTGAGGGGTATGACTTCACTTACTTTAAAAGAAAGCCTTCTCTCTGCTGGGTTGACACAGACTAAAGTTGAAGAGGGATGAGAGCAGGAAACCAGTGAGAAAGCCTTGCATCTCCTATAGGAGGAGATTATGGTGGCTTGTAGAGTGGAAAGAGGGAAAGGAGTCAGACTTTGGATCTGTTTTGAATGTGCTGATATCTGGATACAGAGTCTAAAAGGAAGAGAGGTATCCAGAATAGTGTCTAGTCCAACAGTTGGCATCTAGAAGTCACTTTCTGAGGCAGTCACCTCAGACGTTTACATCAGAGACCTCGTGCAGAGACCTGGTGTCTATGTTCAGAGATTTGCATTCAATATACTTGGGAGGAGACTTCTCAGGTTTTTATACTGTGCCAGTGATTCTGGCACAGATGGTCTGCCCAGTCATCCTTCAAGAAACACTGACCTAGGGGAACCTGGGGGGCTCAGTTGGTTAAGCATCCGGCTTCAGCCAAGGTCATGATCTCGCGGTTCATGGGTTTGAGCCCCACGTCGGACTCTGTGCTGACAGCTCAGAGCCTGGAGCCTGCTTCAGATTCTGTGTCTCCCTCTCTCTCTGCCCCTCCCCTGCTCATGCTCTGCCTCCCTCTGTCTCTCAAAAATGAATAAATGTAAAAATTAAAAAAAAAAAAAGAAACACTAATCTAAGGGGACCTGGGTGGCTCAGTCAGTTAAACATCCAGCTTTGGCTCAGGTCATGATCTCACAGTTCGTGGGTTCAAGTCCCCTGTCAGGCTTTGTGCAGACAGCTAGCTCAGAGCCTGGAGCCTGCTTCAGATTCTGTATCTCCCTCTCTCTCTGACCCTCCCGCACTGTCTCTCTCTGTCTCTCAAAAATAAATAAAAAACATAAAAAAATATTTAAAGAAAGAAACACTGATGTAGAAAGGTGAATATTCTTAAATGTTTTAGTGTTCTTGGAAGAAATGCAATTGAACTAGAAAATGCCAGTGAAAATCTTGGAAGCAAATATTACATTTTAATACACAGGAAAAATACACAGTGACAACCATGAAGTGATTACAACTCAGGCTTTCTTCTTCCAGTGAATTTAAGAGCCAAGAGGACTGAGGATACTTATCAAAATATATTTAATCGTCTTTATAAATGGAATTAATGGACAATACAAAATTGAGTTAAAAGCAGAAATAAGACAGGGGAGGGGAGAAACTGAATCTTTGCCCATTCTTTTGCCATTGTTTTGTGTTTAGGTTAAAAATTACATCTCTACATCTGCTGAGGCCAAATCAGATAAAATGAATCGTGTCTGCCACGGATTGTCAAATTTCACCCTGAACTTGGAGAGTCAAGTTAGAAGAGTAGAAAATATGTTTAAATCTTTTTTTTTAATTTTTAACTTGGTTTTTATCTTTCTTTCAAAAGTGCAAACTATTTAATGCCTCCTGACCAGGATTTCCTCATTTGCAGATTGAAGACTCTCAAATGGATCCTCAATTAAGAATCTCTCTAGGCCCAAAATGATATGTCATTCTAAACAAAGCCAAGTGATAGAGTGTCTATTGTAATTTTAATCAAATACCAGAGGCCTCTATACAGAAGTTCTGTTCATGTACCAATTCCCTCTGAATTTGCCAGGTTTTTTTTTTTTTTTTTTAATATAGGAAGCCTCGTGAGAGAGATTGCCCTCTAATTTCCAGCTCAGAGTTTGAAGGTTTCAGAAAGCCTAGATCATTCAGATAAGGTTCAGACAAAGATCCTAACATATGGGTGCATTTGAGCTTTTTAAATTCATCCTCTCCACCTAAAGTGGGAGTTGAGTATTTGTGAATAAAGCCTAGAAATCACTGGTGCAGATGGAGTATGCGGACAAACATCAAGGTTAATGATAAACAATATCTTTTAGCAATTTTTATAAATAAAATTACAAATAGCATCATTAGTATTTTGGCCCAGGGACAGCTAGAAGATTATAAACAACCCTGTTATGTAGCCAGGAAAAATTAAAGGCAGAGAGTGCCAAAAGTATCTTATAGTCACTAACAAATCATCTCAGATTGGTAAGTAACTCGGAAAAATGTGGTACAAATGCAGAAAGATGTGTGCCAGGCTCAAATGCTTACAGATGATAGACAGTTCAATGCAGACAAATGAAACGTAATTATGACTTTGATGAGTCTTCATGCCATAAGACAACTCTTTGTGAGAAATAGAATATGAGATTTTTTCCTAAAGGATAAAAAAAGTCTCTGGAGACAAATCACTATGTATCATTAATGAAAGAGAAACAGAAAGAAAAAGACAAATCAATGCAGTTAACGAGTCCTAATCGCTCAATTGTGTATTCACTTCACCAAAACTGAACACTCTAGAGAGCACAAAACAAAAGACAGATTTTGAATAACAAAATCCTAGAAATGAGAAGCAGACTTTGAAAGTCTAGGTATTCTTTGAACGGGGAGAATAGGTCCTGCATCCTCTAGGGTTTGATTTTTGATAAATCCAAAATGAGAAAATAATGATGCTCACAAGATTCCCAAATGATCACATTTGGGGAATATTTTATTTCCTTGTCTTTTTTTTTTCTTTTCTCCTTGTCAACCACAATTAAAGCCTCAAGGGGCAAATAGGAACATTCAATTGTTTTGAATTCAGTGGCTATTTGGTGGGCACAGAGCCAAGGCTAGGGGATACAAAAGCTTGATCTAAGACAGTGGTTCTTAATTGTGGCCATTTTGTGCACACACACACACCCTCCGCTCTGGAGACATATAGACATCTAAAGAGAGAGATGGGACTGGCATCTGGTGGGTAGAGGTCAGGGGTTGTGCTAATACACCACAATTTTCAGAACAGTTCTGCACAACAAACATTCAGTGAAACATGGCAAGAGTGCCAAGACCGAGAAGCCCTGGACCAATTCTTTATGGGTGTTTCCATCTATGTCCAGGGAGTAAAACAGGTGGAGAAAGATATTCAGAGAGTAATGAGAACATATTTAAGGTTGAAATTCATTTCTTTAGGGATATGGAGAAGGCAAAGGAAATACTTCACACTTACAGTGTTCTTTAAGCTGTACATTAAAGAATTGTGGTTGACAGAAGTAAAGAACATAGGCATCCCTGGCTGATTCAAGGCAGAAGGACATAAAAATGAGTGGGAATGTTGAACAGCAATCAGGAAGACCTGGGGATGAGGAGGGGCAGGTTCATTCACAGAGCACCTACTATGTGCAAAGAATTGTTGTCTACCTAGCTGATGAAGGTGGATTTCAGAAGACACCTCCAGTTTTGAATACGATAGTCAAAGTTTGGACTTACTGTATAACCAATGTGAAGCCATGAAAAGTGTTTGATCACAGGCATGATGTGATCACCCATATAACAACAGAAAGATGATTCTGGAGGCAGAAATAAGATGGAATGAAGGGAGAAGTCTAAATAAGGAAATTGGTCGGTAACACTCCCCAAAATGTGTTCCTGGACCTGTGGTCAAAGGAGTTCGGGAAATTCTTAGTTACACAAAATCAGACAGGTTTCTCTAATACAGTATATACCATGTATACAATAGGAACCGTGTTCCAGACACGTGATAAAAAATGTAAGGTAACATTCAGAAAAGAAAATGGTGAGAGTGGGTTAATATAAGGACTACTGAGGAAATGGAATTGACTTTTGACTTCCAGTTTAACACACTGGGCAGAGAGTGTAAGGGAAGAAGACATTCCTGCATACATATCATAATTGACCTCAAACTGGAAGTAAGACATTCTAAGAAAGGGATAAAAGACAGATGCTGCATTGGATAAAACTAGTATGCCAATTCCTGACTGATCATTGCAGGTGTCTCAAGTACTGGCTTGGGAAGGATGCTGAGGCTCTATCAGGAATCAGTGAGGGATTGCAGGAGTATAGTGATGCCTCCCATGGAAGCAAGGAACAGAATAAGCAGCACTCATGTCATATGTTTGTCACACATGGGCCAGAAAGCAGCTAGTTCAACATGACTTATGTAATGGCTTTAAATATTCTTAGTTCATTAAAATGTTCTTCAAAGACAACCTCTTCTAAGATGCAAATAAACAAAACAGATAAAAGCAACGCTGTCGAAGTAAGGTCTAGCAACTCCACTATTCTCTTTGGGTCTCCCTCCCCATTGACATAACTAACCACAATAGCTTCTAGAGCTAATTAGCTACTTGAACAAGATAAGGCCACAGATGCTAAGGGAACCTGTCTTCAATAAAACACTTGTACCTTCTCAGGGAAAATGCTTCTTGTTTTATTTTCTATTCTTTTGAAAAAAATATTTTAGAGAGAGAAAACAAGCAGGGGATAGAAGCAGAGAGAGAGAGAGAGAGAGAGAGAGAGAGAATCCCAAGCATGCTCCATGCTCCTGTGGAGTCAGAAATGGAGCTTGATCTCAGGACCCTGGGATCATGACCTGAGTGGAAATCAAGAGTGAGACACTCAACCAAGAGAGCCACCGAGGCACCCCTCTTTTATTTTATTTTCTAACTTGGCTCCCATTTGTTCTCTATTGATATCCCATAAAGATTTGAGAACTTCCAAATTAATTCAGTTTTATCAACAAAAATCAAAAGGAGGGCTTTTCAGTTCACACATTAACATTAAGGGAATAAGTTAGAGTTTACAGCTGAGGGACCCAATGGGTACTAGGGAGTACGTTGGCAGCGGTAGTAGAAAGTGGAGAAAACCTAAGAGAAAGATGTCTCTGTGACAGGCAAAACCTGCCATCCCCTCTCCCAGGCAATTACCCTTGCTGAACCTTAGAGGTTTTGAGATTTATTTAATTACTGGGGAATGATTTCTTTGCAGCTCCAGTTGTTAACTTAATGGTTTTGTCCTGTAAACTCACAGCAAAGTGCAGAGCAAGGAAACATATTTTAAAACGATATTTTGTCTTGGAATCAACAGAGGAGTAGTTCGTCACTTTGGCAAGGTTCAAATAGCCAATGAAATTACCAGATACCTCTTTAAAAAATATTAGCTCTAGAACCAAAGCAAACCAATACTCTGTAGTTGGACTTTAATTGATGGGATTTATCTGATACACACATACCATTCTTGTCAACTAAAGCAACTTAGTGTTCTTTCTGTTCCAGTGTATATCAAATAAACTCTGAAGGATCAGAGCTAGGGGAGCTTCCCATTCAGCTTTGCATCTCCAATACCTAACACAGATGCGTGGTCCATGTGTACTAAGTTCCCAGTTATTATTTGCTTAGCTAAAGGGATGGCTCTCTGATAATCTGAACATGTGCATAGCAATGGGTGTGTCACTTGTGAGAGACTTGAACAAAAAGAGGCTGAAAAGCCTCACTCTTCTTTTTGGAGGCCTTGTAAATATCTCTGTGGGCATAAGATGTATGTTCAACTAGATGCAAAATCTGGGGTGCATGCAGACTATGCTTTCTACCAGTTTTTCAGCAATGAGGCCACCAGCTGCTAGGACTGTGTTTCCATCAAGACACTGGTACACTTAGCAAAGTTGACATGCGTGAGGTAATTGGCCTACACTAAAGATCCCAATGTATGGGTTAGAAACTTATTAACAAGCATATTTTAAGCAGTGAATCTCTGAATGTCTTCCAATGACTTGGGTAGATACTTCCCAAGATAGGACGTTAAAGTGTTATATATATTTTTTGGAGCTTTGTGTTTGGAACTGTCTGAAATGTATTCCATGCACTGTGGCCATGAAATGTTGACGAGTTACAATCTTGATCACCTACTCTGGATTTGTTTCTGCCAAAGTAATACGTTTTTACAACTAATTGTAAATATCACCTTTCAGTGGTTTTAATGAACCTAATAAAGAGATATGGTAATTTGCCTGCTTTCTGCAGGCACTTAGCTGTGAGAAAATTAAATTAGGATTAAGCCATATTAACCCTCATTACATAGTCAGAGTCATGGATATATTAATATGACTTAAGACAATAAAACATTGTTATATATGGATCTTTTCACAGTTTGAATAAAAGCATATATGAGTTTCCTTTTAGCTATATTTTACATATGATAGAATGAAAATTTTCCTTACACTTTGATGACAGTGTACCCACTTCAGGGGCACTTAGAGGGGTCCCCCGGACACTCTGCCTCACACTAGCAATATGCTTGGTAGAAAGCTAGCACCTTTTCTTTCATTTTTGTTTTTAACCAGGCCCTCTTTCATTAAAATGAGCCATACATTTAAAGAGAAAAGTTGAAGGATTTCTTGTTAGACCTGTGTACTTATTTCCATGTGACAGACAGTATAACCAGGAGGATCGTTTGAAGTTGAGGAAAGTTTTAAAAATAGTAAACCTTAGGATCTGCCTTTTGGAACATAAAAAAATCCATGCATTGTACTTTACATTTTGCAAGATGGATTTTATTCCCCCTGGAAATGTAAGCCACTATATATATATATATATATATATATATATATATATATATATATATATATATATGCATATATATAGTGTATATATATACGCATATATATAGTTTATATATATGCATATATATAGTTTATATATATATATACGCATATATATATATATATATATATAAACTGCTTGCGATTGTATTCTTTCAAGATCTTTTTCTAAGCAAGTTAAACAAAACCTTATCCACATACATCTGGACGTACTCAGGGCTTGTCATGTTGGGATTAAGAACTTGGGATGGCATCAACCTTGCTGTCATTGGCTTTTGACATTTGTATCAATGCCCTCCTTTAAAATGGGGCATTTAGACAGTTCTGGGAGGGGTTCTCGAGATCTAAAGCACGTTGATGTGACTCAATGTACATGAAAAGGAAATGTTTCATTGTTTTGTCGTGGTTTCCATGCCAAAAGTTTCCAGACGCTGAAGACACGGACACCATGTTTTCAGAGAACGGGGATTGGTGAAGTGGCACGAGGGAGGGGCATGGGCAGGATGTCTGGATTTTAGATGTTAAACCCAATGAAAGGTTGAAGTTCCAAGCTATATTTGCCAAGCATTTGAAAGTTACATCTTTTCCCATTGATGGTCTGTGATAGCCCACAAGAAGCATGCCAAAAAGGAGGGGCGAAGGGATTTCCTTTACTCATAGTATATAATATCTCCCAAATGTCTTGCAGAAACCAATAATTAGGAGTTGCCAAAATATTTTAACATCACTTTATGGTGCAACTTCCCTGACTTCATGTTTATCTGCAGAACATGTAGGATGGGAGCAAATATGGATATGGAGAAGGTAAGAAAAAAATGGCATGAGAGTCCTAGATCTTTATGATAACAGCAGTGACATTATATGGGAAATTGGTAAAATTCCCATCTTGAATAAAGATAAATTATGGATGAAACCACTCCCACAAGGAAAGAAATGGAATACAGAATATAAGTAATGTAACTTGCTGAGGAGAAAAGGCAGATTCTTTACTCGTCTTATCTCTTAAGAATGAGATATTACACCATCTGCTCCCCAAACAGTTATTTCATTTCACTCTGGGTTTCTCCTTGGTCTCCTCCCTATGTTTTTCTGAATTTTCAGATTGGCTCTCTTCCTATGAGTCACATCCTTTCTTTAAATGCTTCCATATTTACCCTCTCTCTCTACAGCTTATGTGTGACTCTTTGTTAAGCATTTCAAAATATTACATGTTACTGAGTCGTAATACATTGCCTGTACCCAGCACCTTTTATTCTTAGAACTCAGTGGTGCTCAAACAAATGCTGTCTTCCTAATTACTATGTTTGAAAAAGTGATTATTCATTTTGCAGGTATAAAGCTGTGTCATAAGGATAGAATGACTAGCTCACATTGATTCTACAGTGCTTAGTCTAACTTGTGTTTGTACGCCCATTTAAAGATATCCTCCAGGTTATAATCACTCCTCGTACTGTGTCTTTGCCTTCTTCTACGACATTCTACATGATACATAAATACATACACCTTTAACCAGGCATAGGGTCATCTACTGTAGTTATCTTTCTCACATTGATTGGGCCAGAAACTTGGTATTTCCCTCTCCCTTCCTTCTAGCCAGTGATCAAACCTTTGCAATTTTACCTCATCAGCAGCTTTATAGTTTGAAAACTGTGGCCTGAGGTCAATTCCTGCCAGTTCCCTTGTTTTCTTGGTAGAGTTTTATTGAAACACACCCACACTCATTGGTTTATGTATCATCTATGGCAAGGTAAAGTAGCAAAAGACAAATCGGATGTTAAGCATGCCCTCATTTTAAAAACCTTCAAAGACTCCCTTTTTTTCAGTATAAATCTCAATTTTCTAACTACAACTTTCAAGTCCTATTACTGTCTATGTCTCTTCTCTTTCTTCCCTCCCCGGCAACAGATATTCTAGGCAAAACGGATATCTTTAAGTTTCTGTAATATTCCACACCCTACCAGAAAGACCGCTTGATTCCAAAAGTCAGGTGCCTCTTCTATGTTTCTTAATACGATTTTCTATATCTCCTAACTTAGCACTTGCTACAATCACAGTGTACTTTCACTCACTTGACTTAATCATCTGCAATAATCTACCTCTTGCTGACACATTTACTGGCATCAGTTTTGATGGCTGGCACATGTAGTATTTCATGGAGTTTTAGAAATAGTTAATGATGTAAAAATAAAACATAGATGTCATGCGCATACTGAGGGGGGGAAACTATTTGTAAAAGTACAAAGAGAACAACCAAATTTATTTTTTTTAAATATGCAGTGTTTATTTGTGAGAGAGAGAGAGAGCAGGGAAGGGGCAGAGAAAGAGGGAGACACAGAATCAGAAGCAGGCTCCAGGCTCTGAGCTGTCAATACAGAACCAATACGGGGCTCGAACCCACGAGCTGTGAGATCATGACCTGAGACGAAGTGGGACACTCAACTGACTGAGCCACCCAGGCGCCCCGAGAACAACTAAATGTGGACAGAGGTAGACAAAGCTCAAGAACAGTAGAAAGAATATGGATTTGTTAGGAAATTAGCTAAATTTGAGCCAGTTAGATGGTATAGCTATGAGAAAGCGTGATTACTGACTAGATTATCATATGCTAGGGATCAGGAAACATATCCATAGCTATACTTCCTACTGCTCAGTCCATTATTAGAAGTATGCTGACATCATCACATCCATGTTATCATCTCATTAATGATTCTAACATACCCTCTGCAATTATTTAGGTATTTATTTTGATTAATTATTATTATTCTTGGTAACTGCTTAGTCTGAATCTTACTAGTTTGAAATATGTGAAAAATATTAGTATGCGGGGAGAAAACTTTAAGAATATAAAAGGAGGGGCAGTAGGATCAATGACGAATCTGAAGAAAATTACTGTTATAAGTACAGGAAAGACATGCTTCATTATCCATAAACATTATATTAATTATGATCGATCATGAGTATGTTCAATAGCTTGAGTGTTTATATATAAGCAGTTATGGATTATCTCTGATCCAGCCACATGCTCTTCCTCTGTGTATAAATGTCATCCTGCTTTGAGACTCATAAAGTTTTCCATTCTATCTATGCAGAAGGAAGATATCTTGTTTTATATAAGCTCCAACATTTGCCTTTATTAGACCAATGTCTAACCATCAGAGCCATGGCATTTCCTAAGGTGTAAATGAATGGAGGAGGTCAAAGACAAGGAAAAAGCAGCCAAGAAATTAATATTATTATTCAATTTCCTGTGTCTAGATTTCCTTCCCCCCCAAAAAACCCACAAAAACACTTTGAAACTGGGAATTAAAATTATCTCCTTCAACTAAATTGTAAAATTAATAATATTGAAATATACATTAATAATTTTCTGTGCAAATTTCACCCCACAGCTATTTAAATGGTCTTGTTTGCATTCTTTCTGCTGGGATCTCTGCTATTATAGTTGCAAAGAACTGCATTCCAACTGACAGATATGCTTTAAAACATTTCCATGAAAGATAGTATTAATGAAATATTAAGAAATAAATAATAAAATATTTACAAGTGAGAGGGTTTTACAGACTTGGGAAGCTAAGTGTTACCGAAATCTCAAAAGTTCTAGTGAATACCAAATCTACTCTGGTCCATATCCCAAAGGTGGCCTGGCTTCTTAGCTGTCTCGAGTGGCCCATTCATACATGAAAAAGACTTTATAAATCTGTAAGCAATACACTTGCCTTTTCATCTCACCCAAAATATCCACAGGAAGGACGGTCAACAATCTTTTTCTAACTACAACTTTATAGCATTCGTTTCCAAAGACAAAAAATAAAAAGTGGAATATTAAGGGATTCACATAAATGATTTGACTTATCCTGAGAAAGGAAATCCCCCCTACTGTTCTTAATGGTTATGTGACTGGGCCAAGCCCTGTTTGTACTGTTTGAATATATATCCCCTTACTCCTGCCTGGTGGGATTCAGAGTCACCCACGAAGCAGGGTTAACTAATGAGTGAAATGAAATCCAGTCAGTTAAGAAAATCTCAAAGGCGTCCTGGAGTTAGGTTGGAAAGATGTCACTAATAGAAGGGCTGCACTTTATGCTTTTGCAATGTTTACAGAACCTCCAACACAATGGAACGTGATTAATGAGGTTCTCCAAACTCCAGCCCAAGCACGGGGCTTTGTACTTGTCATACCTCAAGATCAGTCCTTTATCACCCTCATAACAGAAGAAATGTTAAACAGAACCCGATCATTTCCTAGAGAAGTTAACCCTGGCTTTCATCCTCAAGTAAGCGAGGGGGTTAAACAGAAGACATTCACTTTTTTTTTTTTTTTTTACTAAGAATGACACTTTTGCGTAGGAAAATGCTTTTCTCATAGATATTTCTACATTTACCGTTTTATTCTATGCTTACAAAAAGATGTAAAGCCAGTTTGCCAGAAATTATTATCACCTCTGAGATGAGACATCTGGGACCTAGAAAAATTGAGTGGTTTCCCTAGATCTTCATCTAGTTGGGAACATATTTGATACCAGAACTCAGCCTGCTTTTATTCCAAGTAGACCGTAACATGGTCTTATAGTTAAACATACTCTATAAGGAACTGGCAAAGAACCTGGCTAATTAGCAAATTTTCTTAATATCTTCAAACCTAGTCTCTACTACCCCCCTAAAGTCTGAGAGCAAGGTTAAAACTGAAAAAAAAATGTGATTTTCTATCTGTGATAAAAGATTTTTCATTGTGTCAGTTCAAGATGCTGATCTCAGAACTTTCCAAATCTTGCTTTCCTGTCCGTTTGGAGTTCACACCTCATTAAATGCCCTCAAGCTCATCCCTCTTCCATCTGGGACGCTGCCATGAATGGGTGATGGACGGCTCACAGGCCTGGTAGATACAGCCCGCTTCTGGCCTCCTTTCTTCTAGCAAAAATTTCCGGAGGCCTGAAAACCAAGGTCTTCCTGGCTGTAGAAGGGTTATTAGAGAGCGTATAAAGTCTATTCCACCATATCAAGTGGGTAAACTCCTGTTTGAGAAAAATGAATGCAGAATACCAACCAGGGCCCATTTTCAACTGAGCACAACTATGTCAGTTGTCCTGAAGCTCCTCATGTGAGGATTATAAATCTGTAATCTGGATCCTTTGATACTGTTGAAGGTAGATATAGATTATTCTTCCTAGACATTTTCATTGGCAGTACCCAGAAAAGCATGATGCAGTTCATCCCACGGTAGTGGACATGACATGCCCTTATTGTATTTTCTTCATTTTTTTTGTCTGCTTTAACTAATTTTGTTTTCAAATAATCCTCCTAGTAAAGTGACATATTTATCTATTCCAAGCATTGCAGTAGAAACCATGGAGAAACACCTTTGGTGGTTTTGCCTTATTTATTTTCTGTTTTCTCACAGCCATGGGGCTGTCATCATTTGAGAAAAGAAAGACTCTTGATCTGAGCTCCTTGATGGACAAGATGTTGTCTTTATTATATATTTTCTCCCTTGGGCAACTGATACTGTGTCTGACTTTTGTCTTAACCCATCTGTCTTATACTTTCTTGTTTTGCCAGAAAAAAAGAAAAATGTGACATAGTCACAAAATGGTATTTATATTGCCCTAACTGGACAGAAAAAAAAAAGAAAGATTCCTGGTTGATGAATATCTAAAGATTGAAGCTGTTCAAAGGATATGGTAAAATAATTGATAATTATATTATAAAAATAGATTTTTATTAATAAAACATTATGCTTCCTTGAGCCATAGTAAACAAATGTACTACGTGTTATAAAAATAGAAGAATCTTCTGGCAGAGGAGTCTGGTAAGCCAAGAACTTAATACAAAAGCAGAGAACTTGTTTTCCTTTATAGATTCATGGACAATTTTTAAATGTTACTTCCTCCCCCCCACCAGAGAATGGAGTGGAAATGCTATGTCACCCTGTATTTTGTTATTTTATTTCTAAATTCTACAGATCTCATGGGTGGATTTAATCAGATTGCAAATGACCTCTTTTTTTGAAAAAGTAAGAGGAAGAATGTTTAGACTCACATATTAGTTTATTATTTCTACTACTCTCCATATTCTTTATTCATTCCTTCTAAGATACTTTAAGTCATCTTTATTGGTGATGTAAGGGGGTCTAGCAAGAATATTTCCAAGATCCAAGATTAAATATTCATAGTTGTTGACATCAATCCTCTTAGCTTATAAAAAATAATTTTATTTAGACATTTTGCATAGCACGTAATTCACTCCTTGAGAGTGTACAATTCAATTCTTATTTTTAATAAATTTATCTAGTTATGCATACATCACCACGAATCTATTTTAAAACATTTAAATCACAGCATTAGGATCTTTTATTTATGCACATTTACAGTAAATCTCTGTTCCTCTTCCCCCTGGCATTTCCTGATTTGCAATCTTTAAGAACTTTGCCATTTCTATAATTTCTATAAATTAAGTCACACAATATGTGGTCTCGAGCATAGCTTCTTTTAAGGATCAAAATTATTTTGAGGTTAATCCATGCTTTTAGCATATT
Source organism: Suricata suricatta (assembly GCF_006229205.1). Lineage (NCBI taxonomy): Eukaryota > Metazoa > Chordata > Mammalia > Carnivora > Herpestidae > Suricata > Suricata suricatta. The sequence continues at coordinate 16,828,572 of NC_043708.1, read as the reverse complement.
TCCCTACTTTGTTCAAATAGTAGTCCGTTGCATGGATATACCACATTTTATCCATGCATTCACTAGCAGGTAGATATTTAGATTGTTTCCAATTTGGGGCTATTATGAGTAATGCTGCTAAGAGCATTCATGTAGAAGTGTTTGTGTCGATGTATGTATCCATTTCCTTGGGTAGATATACCTAACAATAGAATTTCTGGGTTATGTGGTAAATTGATGCTTAACTTTTTAAGAAACATTTACATCAAAGTGACTGTACTATTTTATAATTCCATCGTTAATGTATGTGGACTCCAATTTCTCCACTTTCTTACCAACACTGGATATTTTCTGTCTTTTTTAGAGTAGCCATTTTAGTAGGAGTGAAATGCTATCTCACTGTGATTTGGTTTTCCTCATGCTGCTGAGGCTCCCTTTAGCTTTCACAGACTTGCTTCCATAATTTTTAAGTCTTTCTGCTTAAGACAGACCTGGGAGAAATACACAATGTCTTTTAAGCAAACTGTCTTTTAATGCAGAGACATTTAGAAGTAAACTTAAATAACATTGGTTTTATCCATAATGTTAAAACAATATTGCCTGCTGATGAGAGAATCAAATGGATAGCAGGGTAGTTTCTAGAGATCTATCATCTACCAGTAGTTTCTTTACTGCTTCTGTGACCTCTGACATGTGGGTGGAGGGTTGGAAGATCTCAGACACAGTCATACATTTGGGAATGCTGTAAGGGCTAAAGGCTCTACAAATGGAAGTATTTTAAAGGACACCTTCTTGGAGTGCCTGGGTGGCTTCGTTGGTTTGGCATCAGACTTTGATTTTGGCCCAGGTTTGATCCCAGGGTTGTGGGATGGAGCCCCCCCCCACCCCGTGTGGAGCCTGCTTGAGATTCTGTCTTTCTCTCTCTCCCTCTGCCTCTCTCCCCCACTTGCACACACTTTCTCTCTCTCTCAAAAAATTAATTAATTAATAAAATAAAATAAAATAAAGCTAAATAAAGCTTATCTTCTTGTCTTTTTACTAACTCTGATCTGTAACCCATATTCTTGTGTCTGCTGCACTCAATAATCAAACATGATTCCATTTACAAAGCATTGAAGTGAAAAGAACAGGAAACTATACTATATAAATGTGGAAATGTAGCAGAATTCCTAGAAATAAAAATAAACACAGAATCCAAGAACAGAATGATTCAGATATTTCCACAGCTTCATATTATGTTTGGAACTCCTTAGATATCTCTTCAAAACATCAAGAAAAATGGGAGGAAAGCCTTTCAAAATCAAGCCTTTAATGACTTCTTCAGAGAAAAGACCACCATGGCCTTTACCAACCTATAAACCAAATTTTGATCCACAATGGTCCTTCAGTGTTTCAGAAGAAGAATTTAATCCATGCCCTTGTACTCTTGATGAAAGAGTAAAAATTAAATGCTAATAAGGTCATATTCATAGCATGACTTTCAGGTGTGTCAAGAAAATTTGTTACTAATGGAAATTTTCAAAGGCGAGGCAAAGTGACAGAGAAAGAGACACTCTCTGTGAGGAACTTCCTCTTTAATATTTTATTATCAAGTTTTAGTACCAAATTAATTTTTCAAAAATGTTTGAAGGGGAAACATGAAATCCAAGTTATGCCAACTGAGGAAGCAAATGGGATCACCAAGTCCAGAAAGTTCAAGCATGAAAATAACTTAACAAGAAAACAAGATAAAACAAAATTAGAGAATTGCTTGGAAAACTGTAGTTAACTTCTATTAGCTATGTGTGTGTGGATTTTTCAACAATACAGTGCGAAGACAACTAAGAATTCCCTCTGTTGTGGGACTTTACTGTTTACGTAACTCAAAACTTGGTTGAAGGACTGGTACCTGAAGATATTGTTTGGAGCTACTTTGCTGGGACCATGAAGCTCTGCATCTTTGAAGCTCTGAAATTTGTGTAAAACAGGTGACCAGAAAAACCAGAAATGACAATACAAGTAAAACCCCTATCTTAGGATTATACAGAGTAAAATAGGTCTCACATTAAATTATGTTATGTAAAACATAGTAGTTACATGAATAATAGCTTATTCTTTTTTTTTTTTTTAGTTTATGTTGAGAAAGAGAGAGAAAGAAAGCGTGCAAGCATGAGTGGGGGAGGGGGAGAGAGCGAATTCCAAGCAGGCACCACAGCATGGGGTTCTAACTCACCAACCATGAGCTCATGACCTGAGCCTAACCAAGAGTCACATATGTAGCTGACTGAGCACCCAGGTGGCCCAATAACAGCTTATTCTTATTTTGAGCTTCAAGATAACCTACTTCACTTACTGTTTGTATACTTACCATGGAAGATAATTTTGTTTTTCCTTATTGGAGGAAAGAGAAACAGAGGCCTTGGGCAGTTAAGTGGTTTTCCTGATAAAGTGGTAGTTCCTTGAAGTACCATCATCCAAGTCCAAGTTCAGACCTCTAGCCACTACACATAGATTAACTGATGTAGTATTTGTTCTTATAATATGAATCAGGCATGAAATCTATCTCTGACCTTCTAAAGAATGCAATTTTATTTTTCTAATACAGTGGGGAGTGTATGTGCATGTGTGTGTGTGTGTGCGTGTGTGCGTGTGTGCGTGTGTGTGTGTTTGTACACAGTGGAAGTTATTTATATTTATTGTATATAGTATATACATACATATAGAGAGAGTAATTCAGAACCTTTTGTATTCATTCATTTATTAATTATGTTTACTCAGATTAAAATGGTGCTTTCCTCTTCACCAGAGCTATAGTCTGATACAGAAGGCTCGGTAACATTTTTTACAGTTGTAGCATCCAGGTTTGAATAAATCTCTGCGTAGATCTTCCCATCTCTTCTTAAAATGGCCTACAACTTTATATCAACTGTATACCCCCTTTAAAGGGGCATTTCCTGCACTTATTCTTCCCCAGTGCTGTGGGAGAACATTTGCTTCGCGTTTTTACCAGCTTCCCTTCGGAACAGGGGAGCAGCCACTTAACAAATGGCAGGTTTATATACGAGGAAATCTCCATGGTTTAACGTGCTTTTGTTTCCTGTCAGTATGTACCTTCTGTTTTTGTTCACGTATAATGGTCTTGTAACCTGCATGGAGAGGCAAAGAAAGCAAGGCTTAGGGAAAATGGATATTCAAGCGATTGCTTGTACACTGATTTCCTAGTTATTGGTCCAAAGAGATGTCCTTCAGACTGGTGTGTGTGTGTGTGTGTGTGTGTGTGTGTGTGTGTGTGTGTGTGTGTGTAAGTAACTGGTACTTGGAGTTGCTGTTGCAGAGGCCGGAATGAGAATAATGACACAAAGTTCACTGTAAAATCAGTACATTATCAAGAAAATGTCCTCATAACTCAGCTGAGGCCTTCCCTCTACAGAGAGTCTGTTTCAGTGCACAAGAGTACTTTGTATATACCCAAATCGTTTTATTCACCTAATGAGTGTGTAATTATTTGTCAGTGAGGGTTTTGACAAAATAGAGACTAAGTCTATTCGTCAAAGTTTTGCTACATGTTTTGTGTGTTTACAAATGTTTGTTGGATAAATGGATGAACCATGAGCTGCATGGTGGTGATTCATAACCAGAAGAGTAGATGTCTCAGTGTCACAGATTTACATGAGTCAAGCCACACCCACAACAAACGCTCAGGAGTGTTTTACACTTGGAGAGATAAGAAAAGCCATCTATCCACAGCGTGTCAAACCATGATTTCTTTACAGTGGTTCTCATCTTAGAAAAAAGACTGGCTTTGCCTCTTCCTGTGACAGAAGCGTTTTCATGATGTCAGCAAGCACGCTTCAAGTGTTTACCAGAATCACAGAAAGGTAAGACCAACTAAATTCATTGAGTAACTAGACTAATTAAATTAGACACTTAGACTGTTTGAGAGACAAACTTGTAGATTGCTATTGTCCCTTGGAGGGAGAAAGAAATGAACATCATACTATCAGAAAACAATGAATGGAAGGGAAGGGTAAGAGGTCATGGATGCCATCTTTTTGTAGGAAAGTTGGAATTCACCAACTAGATGTAGCAATGAGAACCAGGAAGGTAGGAGACCTTTCAGAAAAAAAATTAAAAAAACAAGATTTGAGGACTGGGTTTGGGGACTGTAAAGCCTGGAATAGTTGAAGATGTATTTAAAATACATAGCCAAGAGGAGATAGTTGAACATTTTCTTAAGGATGTAGATAAAACAGGAGGAATTTCCTGAGAGATTATTCCTGGGTGAACTCAAAATTTGGGGTGTTTATGAATTGCACTAAATGTTTATTTTGTGCTATTAAAAACTCTAAATTCATGAAGGTCAGCAGGACTTGTGACTCACTTCCAAATCACAGAGTATGGAAAAGGACAATTAGTTTTATAGTGGAGAAACCTTGTACACAATACCCTAGAGAGCGATGATGTTTTCATCAGTGACATCATGCCGATATCATGCACCACCTGCTACAAAAAAGATGAGAACAACACTCCACCTTCCTGGTATTTTTATTTTTTGGAACTCAGATAGAGTCAAATCAGACAAACCCAAACCGAGAGATAAAATACCGGCCCATTATTCTTCAAAACTCCCAGGATCATCAAAAACAAGAAGAGATTGAGGGATCGTCACACTGAACAGGAGATATGATGACTGAGGCAATGTGGTATCTTAGATTGGATCTGTTACTTTCATTGTTTTGATAAATGTTCCAAGGTAATGTAAGATGATAACATTAGAGGAAACTGTTCGAGTTGATGTAACTTTCCAATGTTTTGAAGGTGGGACTGTGTGATGTAATGATAGTATTGTTAGCAACAACTGAATAACAACTGAACTTTCTAAAGCACTTTCACATGCACTGACTCACACTGTGACCATACTGTAAGTCCGGTAGAACAGGTATATTTATGGCCATTTTATTAATGAGTAAAAAGTGGCTCAGAGCCACACTTACCTGAGCTCAAAATTTTCAATGCCTTGGGCTTAAGCCATGATCTTATAAATCCAAATCCTGTGTTCTCTTTACTTCCTCAAAGTACTAGAAACACAGCCCAAAGTACATGTGCACCTATGGATGGGGGTGTGCACCAATAAATGGAGGGTGCACCCAAAGATTTGTGATGGCAGTCCAGTTTCATTTGAAGTAAAAACTCCATTGAGGATTGAAGTCCAAACAATAATGAATGAGCTGATTTTTTGGTGGTTTTTTTTTGAGACTCACAGATGTATTTTTTCTCTTTCTACTCTTCTACCCTTTTGTATTAGTGATAGTTTCTTAATAAAAATAAAGTAACCTAATTATCCCCATTTCGTGAGGCTGCTAAATTATTACACTCTGGAGCCCCTGAACCACTTTTACTGCTCTTTTGCCTCCTCTGGTTACAACAGCACACGTTTCTAAAGCTGAGATACAGGTCACGTGGTTAAGAAGCTTGTTACAGTTATTCTGTATGTGATATTTTTCTGTACTTAATTTTACTTGTCCAGATGACAATCATCACATTAATAGTCTTTAGTAGGGAGCACATGCAGATGATTTTGTTTCCTTATAATTTATTTTTAATGTTTATTTTAATGTTTATTTTTAATAATTTTAATGTTTTTACTATTTAATATTTTAGAATGTTTAATATTTAATGTTTCCTTATAATTTATTTTTAATATTCTTTAATGTTTAATATTTTTAATTATTTTTAATATTTTTAATACTTACTGTTTATTTTTTAATGAAAGAGTGAAAGGGAGAGGGAGAGAGAGGGGGAGAGAGAGAGCGCTAGCAGGGAGGGACAGAGAGAGAGGGAGACACAGAATCCTAAGCAGGTTCCAGGCTCCCAGCTGTCAGGACAGAGCCTGAAGCAGGGCTTGAACTCTCAAATCCCTGAGACCAGGACCTGAGCTGAAATGGGGAGGTTAACTGACAACCACCCAGGCATCCCTGTTTCTTTATAATTTACAAAGAGCAATAATCTAAAATACAAATTCTGTACATCTGCAACTACCTTGTGTCATTTTTTCAGTCTTACTCATTTTCTGGCAGCACAAACAAGGGGAAACCTGTGCAGAGTTCCATTTTCTTTTTAACAAAAATGTATTCTTAAAGGTTAAATAATGATACTGTTCTCTCAGATCAAGGTTTCAAAGAAAAAAAACCAGACTTGGATACTTCTGTACGCTTAAACACACACCAACATGAGTATTTGAAAGCAGGTAGATGAGTATTTGTCCAAAAATGTGGTCTTCTCTGTTGATTCTGCGGCTTGACAAGTTCTCCCTATGCTTTGCTGCCACCTTGGCAAACTAGAAGGATTTACAACGAAATTCTGCACCAAGCTGGCTGGAAACTGTTCCCATTTCCTTCCTGGGCCGGCCAGCTCCGGAGGCGTTTGGAATGGCTATTACAGATTCCCATTGGTTTGGGGGATGTTGCGGAGAAAACTTAGAACATCTATCCTGTGGAAAAACTTTTATTTCCCTTTTAAAAATAACTCCGTTTTCGCAAGAACTACGTGTTTGTTACCCTCTAAATGATTTTTAAAGACTCCTTTCTTTCTTTCTTTAGTCCAGAATGGAGATGGAGAAGAAGGGACTCTGTTGAAAATTGTCTGCGTTTGCGTTGTGGGTGACGTTCTGGCTCATTTGGGTGTGTCGGTGACAGGGAAGGCAGTTGGCTGTCAGTTTCTCTCGTCTAGACTTCCCATTCCCCCTCCAGGAGATGACTCACCTCCAGCTCCAGTTAACTTCTTGGGAGTCCGGAGCACTTAGACAAAGTTGTTTACAAAACACAAAGCATCTGGGTGGCCAAGGCTGAGCCTCCTGTGTTTCTCTCTCGCGCTCTTGCTCTCTCTCATTTTTTAAAAAAAATTCATTCGTTCATTCATTCTGCTTCCACAGGACCTGGGAAAATATCGCTGATCAAAATCTAGGCGCTTAAAGCTGACCTACTGTTTTCAGTGTTGGGACGCAGATCTATTTTCTGCATCATCATTCTTGTCTGTTTCCCTTGCTTATTCCATTCTAAGACGCACTCTCTCCCTTCCATCAGCCCATTCACATCTTAAACTCCGTCAAACCCGCCCCCTTCCCCATCCTCCGGCGTCTTGGTCTTATTTGAATCTGTGGTCATCCGCCACGCTGACACTGGGTGAGTGGGTCGGAGACAGCTCTCCCTGCTTCTCCATTTAGATTTTGCGTGGGTGGGTGGGTGCCCTCCACCATTTGTCTCGCACGCGCAAACCAGTTATAAGCTAGAATTAGAACGAGCCGAGAGTTCCACATCTTCAAAGCACCGCTAGGAACGGAAATAATGCGGGTGGCGGGAGGGAGGAAGAAATAGAGGAATAAAACCCAACTTTGCTGGAAACTTCAATAAATCTGGTAACTGGACGCGAAAAAAAAAAAAAAAAAGATTCCGAGGGCTGGGTCTGGTCCGGATGAAACGCTGGGGCCCCTTCCCGAGCCGGAGCGTGGGGCGGGAAGCCCGCCTCTGGCGTCTTGCCACGCGAGTGCCCCCAAACAGCCACACGCCCACTGGAAGCGCACGTGAACAAAGCTCTGGCCCCGGGAGCCGCCGCTTGCGGTTTCCGAGTCGTTTCCAGCGTCTCCAGGGAGTGTAAGGCGCACACGGGGTTAAATTAGTTCCCTCCCCAGTAGGAGGGAGAGGAGGGGGAGGGGGATCGCAGCGTACTGTCTCCGGCTGGGTACCTTGTAGTTAGTTGTACGGACGAAACCTGTCGCTGTCACTTGTGAGTTCGGCATCTTCCATAGTCACCGCAGGAGAACCGGCGCCGGGAGAGGACAGCAGCGGCCGCGATCCCCGCGCCAGGGCGCAGCGCCGCTTCCGCCGGGGGCGCGTCTCGAGCCCTCGGTTCCGGGTGCTGGGCAGCTGTGAGGCGGCAGCACCGCGGTGTCCACCCCGACCCGGGTTCAGGTTGGCCGTTCTCAACGATGGGCAGGAGGGACCCTGGCGGTGACCCCTAAAACAATACCATGCCCCGGGAGCCCCGCTGCTGCCGCGCCAGCTTCTTCCCTTTCCACCTCCCCGACCCCGTGGGATTCGGATGAGCCCACTGCGAGGAGACACGGCACGGCGGCCAGGTAAAGGGACGGAGGTGCCAGGTGGAGTTTCCAGCAACCGCCAGGGCTGCCGCTAAGCGGCCGGGGAGGTGGGGGACGGGGAGCGGGGCGGAGGGGCTGGGGGGGGGGGCGAGACAGGTATTTTTTTGAACCAGCTTAGGGGTGGTTATCGGGATGGGATGTTTTTGGCTTTTTCTTTCCTCCAGAGAAGGCATAGGCTGCTTAACTCTCCCCCGACTTTAGGGAGGTCTATTTGCAGGTCGATTTCATCTCCTTTAAAGAGTTTTGTAACTGAGCTCTAGGTGAAAGCACAAATTTGCCGGGAGGGTCGATCCCAAATCGGGGTTACTAGAGCCTTTAAGCTTGCCGGAATCCAGCTTCTCACCTCCCCCGAAAGAATACGCTAAGTTCTAGGAGTGACACCCGCTACCCCGCCACCCCAGCGCCCGCTCGCTCTTCGGTTCTGTCACCGCTGTTACCAGGAGGTTGCATCTAAAGCCAGTATCCCGCCTCCTGCCCGAAATCCGGGACTGATTCGTGGCTAAAAGGACTCGGGGGACGCCAGTGCATTTCCCTTCGAGATGGGAGGAGGTTACTTTCTCCAGAACCAAGTGTTCCTCCAGCTTCGCTGCTCTTCAGTGGCCCAGCTCCGGGCTCGGCCAGCGCGACTCCCAAGCGCGCCAGCGGGGGCGTTGAAAGCTCAGGGAGCACACCCAGCTGAACCCGGGTTGCGTTCTCGGAGCCGCGAGCGTGGGACGCGCGGAGCCGGCGGAAAACGCCCCCCCCCCGCCTCAACAACCCAGGGCGCTAAGTGCGGGGGCCGGGCGGCGGCGGCGGCTGCGAGGGAGGCGGGAGCAGAGCTAGCCAGCTGCACCGGGTGTCCGCGCGGGTCCTGGGCAGCCTGGAGAGATCCCTCCGCCGCGCTGGTCAGTCTCAGGCTCGTCTCCGTGCCTCCAGCGCCGGCGTGGTCACTTCTCATTTCTAATCAGGCCCAAGATCAAGGTTGCCAGTAGAGGTCGGGACATTAACCAGGGACATTAAGTATCGAGGAAGAGGGTGATTGGGGCCAACTGGCCTCTCACTTGATGCCCAGGAAACTCCTGGATCGCATGGGGCTCCGGCCAGCGGCAGCTGCTGGTGGAGGTGGAGGCCACCGCGGCCGTCCTCGCTGGCGCTTTGCTCCTAGAACCTCCCTGCAAGATGGCACTCAGTCTGTCCTAGTCCAGTTAACTCCCCCGGCCGTGCCCCCTCCTCCTGTGGATGTTTGTGAGTCACACACGGAGTCTGGGGAGAGGAGCGGTTATGTAGATGTAAATCAAAGTATTTTCCTGACCACTTTGCATCAGGCAACAGGAGCCGCGACCCGCGGGCACAAACCCAGGTCGTGTGTGGGTGTGCGCGCGCGCGCGTGTGAGCGCGTGTGCCAGCGTGCGTCTCGGGCGTGCGTCTGGGTGGATCCGTGCGTGGCTTGTGCTTGGGAGGCAAATGGGGCGTTTCTCTAAGTCGTTTTAACACGACTAAGGCACTCAGATGCGTGAAGGCGGTAGACACAACAGGGATGAGAAGGAAATAAAAACAATTGGGAAAGTGGTGCCAAGTGACTCAGGCTTTGAACTGGGAGGGGGGAAATCCTCCCGAGCCGGTCGTGGCCACCGCCCCTGCGCAACTCTTGGTCCACAACAGCCCGTGGATCCCTAGGGAGTTGGTCCTGAGCTAGTTTCAAGCCTGCTGTTTGCTTCTCGCGTGGCCCCACCGACGGCGCGTCTCGGCGCAGCCCTGCGCTTGGCGCGAGCTCGCTCTCCCTCTTCTGTTCGCATTCTGCCTCTCAACAGACTTGTTAAAACATGACAGCAACTTACTGGAGGCAGGAGGGGCGACAATGAAATGAGAGGAGAAAACCAGAACCTTTCAAAATAGGTTTTCCAAGAAAGAGACGTGCACCTGGTTTTCTTACATTACTCTTTAACCTTTGCAAAGAGATTGCGAAGTGGAAACGTTGCCTGTATACAAATCAGGCTCTTTTTGCTGTCAAGTCTGTTTCCTGAATCTTTGAGGCTGAATTTAGTTGTCCGCTGTAATCTACGGGGAAAGTGAACGACCCTTTTTTCCATCAGCCGGAGTGAAGGGAGAAAATAGGCGTTCAAAATAATCATGTTAAACTTCGGATTATTTTTCCAATTAAAGTTACTTGCTAAGGTCCGGGATCAGGGAATTAACTGGCGATGGGATGGGGGTGGTGGGCGCAAATCACCAGGGTTGCCTTCATTTGAAATAACGCCATCTTGGTTGTGAGACTTGTTATATTTTTACCCTCTAATCTCAGGTTTCGATCATTTCTCAGTGTCTAAGTAATAGATCCTCTGGCTTGCAAGTACCTCTCAGGCGGGCAGGGGGGAGATCCGGACTTTCAGCGCTCAGACGGTGGCATTATTCCTGAGAGTTGGGGGCTGGGAGGGTGCAAGCTAGAGAGAGAAGGCGTGCTTGGTCAGGGTGGCATCATGGTGTTGGCCCAGACCGCCTGCTACTCTCTTCAGGGAGGAGAGGGTTAAAAGCCGAGTCTGACTTTGCCTCTTGGAAAGCTTAGGGTTGCAGCCGCGCCTCCCAAGCATTCTTTAAACCAGAAATGTGGGAGGGACTCCGAAAGGGAGGGAGTAGAGGAGGGGGTGGGGGGGCAGAGAAAGAGGCTCGAGGAGGGGAGCGCGCCGGAGCGCGGGGGACGGAGGG